>NC_044032.1:352884535-353098886 GCF_901765095.1 Microcaecilia unicolor | reverse complement strand
CTATATGCCAGAGTCTGGTGGCCAGGAAGCAGCGTTTTAAATTACTGTATCCAGCACAGTTAAGAATCCAAATAAAAGGGACATGGAAAACTTTTACAACCCCATCAGAGGCGCAGAAGGCACTGAACCAGGAGACAGCTACAGAGAATACCTGATGGAACTATAAACTTTGGATATTGGATACAATAAGAGAGGAACAGATCTCCTGAACTTGGGGGGAAGAACAGTTGACACGCCACCCAGCTTCCTGGGCAGCACAAAGACAATGTTAAGTAGTAGTTAAAGTTCATTCACGAGTATGTTGTGAGTTATAGTTATGTTAAGTTATAATTGTAAGCGCACTGATTACAGCAGCAATACAGCTAAGGCGAGAGGGGAGTACCACCATCGCTAGACCTTTACTCTTATACCTGGCGCTCATATAGAGAGTGTGAGGCTAAGAGTAAGTAATGGGGAGTAAATGGGAGGAGGGGGGGAGGGATGGAGGAAGGGGGGGAGGGGGGGAAAAGTGCAACGATAACATGAGTAGGAACACACAGAGGAGTAGGCTACTTAGGAGGAAAGGAGGAGGAGGTAATCAAGAAGGATTAGGAAACACATATAGACCACAGTTTGCCGGGAACAGGCAGATTTACGCGGAAGGAGATTGGGAGTGGAACCAAGAGGTCCGGGTGAGCTGGGCACCACGGGCGTCAAGGGAAGAACATAAGTGCATGAATGACATTGAGCCCTCCATTGAACATGAAAGCTAACTCCACAAGGTTTCTAACTTGGAATGTGGGAGGGGTCTCCAGTCCAATAAAAGGGCAAAAATATTAGCTGCACTAAATAGGCACAAAGCAGATGTGATATGTCTCCAGGAAACCAGATTAACTCCTGATGAACATTTAAAGTTAAAACGAACTTGGGTGGGAGAGGTACATGCGTCATCGGCCGCGGGGAGGAAAAGAGGAGTAGCCATCTTAATCCGCAAAGGAATAGTGGCAAAATCCCAACTAATAGAAAGTGATCCCCAAGGAAGGTATGTGATGGTACATTTATGGATTCACCACAAAGAGTACTTGGTGGTGGGGATGTATGGTCCGAATCTATATGAGAGATCATTTTACGATAAAGTAGTGCAATCTTGCCTCCTATATAAATCCCTACCGTTAATCATATTAGGTGATTTCAATCTAGTGGCAGATCCTATGCTGGATTGCTCAGCACCAAGACGCGCAACGCGAGGAGGGCAAAACAAAAGAGCTTTAAATCAATTCATGCAATCCCTGTTAGTTACAGACACATGGAGGACATTGAATCCTGAAAGGAGGGAATTTACCCACATGTCTAGAGCCCATGGAACCTTTTCCAGGATAGATTACATATTAGTAGACAAGAAGATTTTTTCCCAGGTGTGTTCAGCAGAGATAGGCCCAGAAGAAATATCAGACCATGCGATGGTCTGGGTAGATATGCGGGTCCCAGGGTCCGAAACGGTAAATAGGGGATGGCGATTTCCATTTTATTTATCAGCCAACTCAGAATTTAAGAGATTCATACAAAGTAGATAGGTAGACTACTCTGATAACAATATAGACTACAAAGACCGCCCAATTGTGTTTTGGCCAGCCGCAAAGGTGGTGTTAAGGGGAGACATAATTGCTTTCACGGCTAAGAGGGAGAAAAGGCTGTCCTGGGCCATCATCAATTTGGAGCAGAAATTTCAAAAAGCAAAAAGGAGGTTTTTACACTCCCCTAATAAATTCCTTAAGGAACAAATGCAAACAGCACAAATAGCTTTAAATACGTTACTACATGAGAGAGCGACTAGGGCACTAATAGTTCAGAAATATAAGCTCCAACGATTTGGCAACAAATCAGGAACGCTAATGGCCAGATTAGTCAAACACCAGGGAGGTAGTAGGGTGATAACGGCAATAAAAGACCAAACAGGGAAGATCCAACATGAAAAGAGAAGGTAGCCAGGGTTCTGGAGGAATTCTTTGGCTCCTTATATGAGGCAAGGAAGATATCGAGTCAGGCAGGAATACAAGAATATCTGGAAAAGTCAGGCATGACCCAATTCCCTAGTGAGGCCGTAGAGTCTATAAACAGCCCCATAACAGGAAAGGAGCTACAAGAAATTATTAGTTCGTTGCCTAGCCACTCTGCCCCAGGCCCAGATGGCTATTCAAGTGATTTTATAAAATCTTGGGACCCATGGTAATACCCACCCTCTTAGACTACTTTGAGGAAGTGGTGGATAGAGGAAGCTTTCCCCCATTCACAAATGAAGCTTTGATCTCTCTGATCCTAAAACCTGGGAAAGCAGAAATGCAAGCAGAATCGTATCGGCCGATATCGCTGATTAATGTTGAAGTAAAAATCCTGGCCAAACTGATTTCGAATAGATTGCACCAACACCTCCCGAGCTTGATAGCACCGGAACAGGTTGGGTTTGTTAGGAACCGCCAATCAGTAGTGAACGTGAGGCGAGTACTACTAGCAATGGGACACTGTCAACAAGGAAAGATAAAATCAGCGCTGATAAGCCTAGATGCTGAGAAAGCGTTTGATAGCATTGATTGGGGATACCTATTTGAAGTGATACGCTACACGGGTCTGGAGGGATGGGCACTTCAGGCGATTATGGCGCTCTACTCCAACCCTAGAGCCACTGTACTAGTGAATGGAGAGCGGACCAATCAATTTCCCATAAAGAGAGGGACCAGACAGGGATGTCCCCTATCCCCAGCATTGTTCCTTCTGGCAATAGAACCCCTCTTAAGGACAATAGCCAAGACAGACACAATAGCGGGAGTGGAGATAGGAGGAGGAAAACTCAAAGCAATGGCATTTGCAGACGACTTGTTGATAGTGACAGAACAACCTAACACATCAATCAAATCTCTAATTCGAGAAATTACTCAGTTTGGAGCACTTTCGGGATTTAAGATAAACATGCAAAAATCCAATGTTATGCAATTATACCCTATGGGGCAGGTAGAAGGGAGAGAGAGAGATAGTGTAATTAATTTACAGAGAGTTGAGGAGGTGAAGTACCTAGGAGTGCAAATCCCACAAGATTTAACAAAACTATATGAGCGTAACATTATCCCACTGTTAAAGGAGACCATAACAAAACTGAAGCAATGGCAGGGGCTCCCGCTCTCGCTGCTGGGACGCATAGCAATGTGTAACATGATGATAGCACCTTGTTGGCTGTATAGATTCCAGATGTTGCCCCTATACCTCAACAAAGCAGATGAACTGAAGTTGAACGCTGCACTCCAAAAATTCATATGGAACGGGAAACGGTCAAGAATGGCACTGGGCATGGTGTGCGCTCCGACAGAATATGGCGGCTTGGGTCTAATGAACGTAAGAACACTGTCAATAGCATGTGCCATGAGACATTTAAATGACTGGTTCCGAGGCACGGCAGACTTTTCTGCAACTCAAATTGAGATGACCCTCTTTAAAAACTATCATTTCAGTGGCTATCTACATGGGTTGAGATGCACGCCGGTACCAGCGCTGATGACATCTCATATACTGCCCACCCTGCAGAGAGCGTGGGCATGGATCTGCAGACTGCATCATTTCTCCCACAGAGTCACTCCCTTATTGCCAGTGGGCGGAAAACCCGGCGTTCCCTCCGGGTGATCTACACGAAACATTTAGAAAATGGAAAGCCAAAGGAGTAATATATTTGTTGAATATAATCACTGAAGATGGGAGATTAAAATCTTTTAATGACTTAAAAGAAGCACAACTTTTTGGACCTAAAGATCAATTTTACTACTGGCAATTGGGCACTACGTGAGGAGCTTGCCATGGGAGGCATTGACAGAGGATGCCCAGGAGGAATTGACCTCAGCTCTGTCTTTGAACTCACAACAGAAGGTGCCCCAATCATTCCACCATAGACATATCAAAGACACCAAGCTGGAAATGGACTATGTTAAACAAGCCGAGGTCTGGAGTGGAGACTTACCAATGCCAATCCCAGCAACGGTGTTTAAGTCTCATATACTGACGATCCGAAGAACAACTCCTTGGTCAGCATACTGGGAACTCCAATATAAGTTTGCGGCACGACTCCATATTCCCCCTCGCAGAGCGTTTCACATGGGCTTGTCCCCGGATGGGGCGTGTCCAAATGTGGGGGGGAAGGAGCAACATTGGGACATATGTTTTGGAGTTGCCCGAAAGTTCACAAGTTCTGGATGACTATCGTAGAACACACTCGGAGAACCTGGGACGCAACATGGAGAGGTACGCCCTTGATGCTGTTTGGAAAGCTGGAGCTGGGTACATCTAGGCCCAGAGGATACACGGATTTTGCAAAACGAGCAGTGATGGTAGCAAAAAAGACCATACTCGTAGACTGGTTGGAAGCAAAAGGACCGCGGATCCAACTGTGGCGGACCCAGATGATATTCCTTCTAAGAATGGAGAGATTATACCACAAAGACAGACCAAGCCAAGAATTTGAACAATTTATGACAAGATGGACCCCATTTTTGAGAACTCTAACCCCGGCTGCACAAAGTCAACTGTTGAATATGTAACTAATCCATAATTAATAGCCAACTCTGTATGTATAAGATAAATTAACAGGGGAAAGGAAAGGGAAGAGGGGAGGGTGGGGAGGAGGAGAGGGGGGGACGGAATAAAAATGGAAATGATGATAGAATCCATGTGGAAATGTATATGATCTGATTGTCATCAATAAAAATGATTTAAACATAATTTCATCTGCCTTGGTGACGTCCACTTTTCCAGTCTGACAAGATCCTTCTTCAGGTTCTCCCAGTTTACCTGTGTTTTAATTCAATTCAAATCAATTCTTGTATACCGCTAATATCCCCGTTCCAGGGTTCAGTGCAGTTTACAAGCTTTGACTATTTCTGTATCATCTGCAAATGTGGTCAACTCACTCCATTTAAGAAAACGTTAAACAGTACTGGTCCCTGAGGAAATCAACTATTTTATCCCTTTCCATTAAAAATAAAACTGAGTGGAGTCACCAAGATGGCACCAACATGCTGAGAAGAGTGAGGCTGTTCAGGAGGGCTTGCCGAAGATTTTTGAATTGAATTGATTACCGCTGCCAATATGCCTCATCCTAACTGAAAGGGGATTGTAAGGGCCTTACCGCTTCCAGCCCTTGTGTCGTCCCCGAAGCAGCAAACCCTCGACAGCTTCACACTCCGGAGCCCAAGGACTATAACCAATTCCGCTGTGTGTGCCAAGGGAGAAACCTCGACACCCGTGGACCATGAAACAACATTATCCCCCCCGGAAGCCGAGATACCACCATGTCCTGCCGAGTCGTGGGTGGAGATGACGGGCCCCAAGAATGCAGAAGGTGCTGGAATTGGGCCCTGTGGTAGTGGCTCCTCATCAGGGTGGATGGCAATTGAAGCGGAGACCTTGGATAAGAAGGGTGTATTGAACCCTCCCATGGTGGTAACCCTTGAAGCCCTCTGGCAGGCAATTGAGAAACTGAACTTTTCTGTTACAAAATCAACCCAGGAAACATCAACAGGGCCGTGCCAACACAGTAAGCGGGGTAAGCACCGCAGGGGGGCGCCGATCTCTGGAGGGCGCCGTCGCGGTGCTTACCCTCACTGCTTACCTCAGCTCCGCGCCACCCTGGGGGCTTTAAATCTTTTACCTCCAACAGTCGCAGCAGCTGAGCAGCATCAGTGAAAGCGCTGCCGACGTCTCCAGCCTTCCCTTCACACTCATTCATTCCCTCAGTGTCCCGCCTTTGGCAGCGCGGAGCTGAGGTAAGGGAAGGGCAGAGAGGGACATGGATGGGAGCGCAGGGCCCAGGGAGAGGAGAAATTGCTAGAAATGGAGGGGAGGGGAGAGAGGAGAATTGCTGGATATGGATGGAGGAGGGAAGGGCAGAGAGGGACATGGATGGACATGGATGGGAGGGCAGGGCCCAGGGAGAGGAGAAATTGCTGGAAATGGAGGGGAGGGGAGAGAGGAGAATTGCTGGATATGGATGGAGGAAGGAGGGAGTGGAGTGGAGGAGTGGCCTAGTGGTTAGAGTGGTGGACTTTGGTCCTGGGGAACTGGGTTCGATTCCCACTGCAGGCACAGGCAGCTCCTTGTGACTCTGGGCAAGTCACTTAACCCTCCATTGCCCCAGGTACAAATAAGTACCTGTATATAATATGTAAGCCGCATTGAGCCTGCCATGAGTGGGAAAAGCGTGGGGTACAAATGTAATAAAAATAAAAAAAATAAGGGCAGAGAGGGACAAGGATGGACATGGATTGGAGGGCAGGGCCCAGGGAGAGAGGAGAAATTGCTGGACATGGAGGGGAGAGAGGAGAATTGTTGGACATGGATGGAGGGGAGGGAAGGGAAGACAGAGGAAGGAGATGAGATGAGGGAAAAGGAAGAGAGGAGAAAAACTGCACATGGATAGAGAAAATAGGCAGAAGCTGGATCCACTGGACAGTCAAGTCTGCGGAGGACCCAGCTTTTACTTATGGATATAGAGCAAGAAATGAAGAAGAAAGGAGGAAAGTAAAGGAAGCCCTGGAAACGGAGTTAAGAGGACAGATAGCAGCAGAATCAGATACTGGGCCAGCATGATCAGAAAAAGAAAGTCACCAGACAACAAAGGTAGAAAAAAATCATTTTATTTTCATTTTAGTGTTTGGAATATGTCCACTTTGAGAATTTACATCTGCTATCTTATTTTGCAATGTATAGCAATTTGTTTCTAAGAATATTGCTGACAATTCCTGTCAGTGTGGCAAGTGGTGAGCGATCATTTTCACGGTTAAAAATCATAAAAAATTATTTGCGATCAAGTATTTCGCAAGAAAGGCTTGTAAGCCTTGCTATGATTGCTATTGAGAATGATATATGTGCCCAGTTAAATATCAAGGATTTAATTACTAATTTCGTGAACATGAAAGCACGAAAAGCTAAGTGGTTGTAAACCCTCTATTTGTTGAGCAATCCCACAAAGATGCACTCCATCTTTCAGCTCCTATTTCCTTTGCATCTTGTGCCACACGGGGGGGGGGGGGGGGGGGGGGGCGCCAACTGAGAGTCTGCAGGGGGGCACCAGAGACCCTAGGCACGGCCCTGAACATCAACACTAGTTTCAACGGTGGAGCAGCTTTCCAAATCGATGGATAAATTAAAGCAGAACTTCAATGATCAGGTACTAAAATATCAAACTGATGTTGTAACTATTAAGGACAGTGTTTCAGCAGTTATGAAAGATAATTCGTTTATATGTCAAAAAATAGAACAAATTGAAAATTATAATAGACGTCTAAATATGAGGATATTGAACTTCCCAAGGCCTGTTGGAATTCTCCCTTTAGAATTATTTAAAAATACCTTATTGAAAATTTCAGCTCAAATATTCCTCCTATGAATAAGATATTCTTTCTTCTGGAAAAGAAGAGACAAGAGACAAGTAGGTTCTTATGAAGAAATGGAACAGGTTGAGGAAGAGGAGAAATTAGATGATTTAAGAAATATTTCCTTGATTTTGGAGGACTCATTATCAGAAGTAACAAAAAGGGCAACAATATTGGTATCATTTGTATTTGAACAAGACTTTAATGCCATTTTGAAGTTATACTTTAAGAATGTTAACCAAAAATTTTGTGGTCAAAAATTAATGATATTCCCAGATGTCACTAGATCTACTCAAGACAAAAGGAAAAGTTTTAGATATGAGAGATGAAACAAAATGTTGGGGGCTACTTTCTTTTTAGCTTACCCTTGTAAATGCATAATTAAATATTTGTGAATCAAATATGGTTTTTTTTTGTACTAGATCAGCTTAGGGCTTTCATAGACCTGAAGAGGTCAGGGGAATTAACAACTGTGAAATAGGCTGTATGATTTAACATAGGGCGGGCTGGGCCTTTCTTTGTCTATTGTATTCCACTTTGATTTCCTTAAATGTTTTGGTCACTCCCCAAGTTTGTGTAGTCTAAGGAAGAGTTAAATACGAAACAAAAATGAAGTTTTTTCCTTTTTTCTTTGTATGTGAAGATATATTGAATTTGTATTATTTCCCTGTGTTGCATGTAACAAGTTATTACTTGTGTAATATAAAGCAATAAAAATAAATTAAAACTAAAATAAAATAAAACTGAACATTTAGGGGTAGATGCATCAAGCAAACGTTAAAAAATCAGAAACGTTAAAACCTTTACCGAATTTCAAATAACGAAGCATGCTCCAAAAACACAGCCCCAAAAAGTTTGGTGCGGTATTGGAAAGAACGATGCACCAATCCCCGTCGCTAATCGGCTCGTAAAGCATGCGCAAAGCAGCCAAGCGTTATGCTGGCTGCTCTGCGCATGCCAGAAACGTTCAAAACACAGTCAAATCGCAAGCACATGGCTCCCAAATCAAAATAAAAATAAAAAAGGATCGGGAGGGGGCAAGGGCGCTCATCAGGAGCGTCCTGTACGGACGGCCTTGCCCCCCCCCCCCCCGCTGCTCCCCACTTTCCGCCGCTCCCCCACCCCGAAAAAGCAAACTTCTAGAAGCCCCTGCCCCCCTCCCTTCCTCACTACTCTCTCACCTCAGCTCGCCTCCCGACATCCTCCGTCCGTGCCCCGCCCCCTTTTGGGGTCGTCGCCGCCATTCCCCTCCTCCATTGGGCCCCCCTTCCTCTTACCGGGCCCGTGCAGCGCCTCTCTCCTCTGTCCGAAGGCGCTGCACGGGCAAGAAGAAAGCTGAATCAGCTGATGCCTGCCTTCGCCTAGCTTCGATTGAGCGTCTTTCTCCTCCTGGGCCCGCCCCTGTCTGACGTCAGTAACCTACGTAGGTTACTGACGTCAGACAGGGGCGGGCGCAGCAGGAGAAAGACGCGCCATCGCGAAGGCAGGCATCAGCTGATTCAGCTTTCTTCTTGCCCGTGCAGCGCCTGCGGGACAGAGGAGAGAGGCGCTGCACGGGCCCGGTAAGAGGAAGGGGGCCCGATGGAGGAGGGGAATGGCGGCGACGACCCCAAAAGGGGGCGGGGCCCGGACGGAGGATGTCGGGAGGCGGAGCTGAGGTGAGAGAGTAGTGAGGAAGGGAGGGGGGCAGGGGCTTCTAGAAGTTTGCTTTTTCGGGGTGGGGGGAGCGGCGGAAAGTGGGGAGCAGCGGGGGGGGGGGGGCAAGGCCGTCCGTACAGGACGCTCCTGATGAGCGCCCTTGCCCCCTCCCGATCCTTTTTTTATTTTTATTTTTTTATGTGTTTTCTGAGGTCCTTTGGACCAATCACAGCGCTTTTAGCTCTGCTAATGCGCTGGGATTGGCTCAAAGTTTGTTTATTTTTTCACTTAACACTTTTTCCTGGCACAGAGCTGTCCTAACAAGAGGTCCAGACCTCTCGTTAGTTTTCCTGCCTTTTTCCTGCGTAAAGGCAATCGGAAAAGGTTAGTGCATGTCGTTTCAATGGGGTTTTCACACTAATTGCTCATCTCCATTCCGTTTTCGTTAGCTGCTACTACCGTCGAAAAATAGGCTTTAGTGCATGGAAAGGATCGGAAATTCTTCCTTAAGGGCTCATTTAACGATGAAAAACGTTTAGTGCATCTGGGCCTTAGCCCAGTTTTTAAGGTAGAGAGAGGTTGATGCAGAAAGCCACATGGTAGAGCTGCACCCCAAAGGCTAAGCTTGCAGCTTCTACCACAAGATTAGCAACAAAATATTCTACTGCGATGCAGTAAGCTAATGAGATGCAAATTTAAAGCACACAGACTTTATGCACTAATCAAGGAAAGCCTGCCAGACGTATTTATTTAAGGCAACCAGAGAGGGTAAAGCAGAATACACAAATAAACGAACAGAAAAAAAGCACAATTGGGCCTTCAAGACTGGGACAGCAGGAGTCCTGTATTGGTGTGTGACCCGACACGGGCCATGTTTTGGCATATACAACACCTGCCTCAGGGGTCTGATTGTAAAATCAAGGTAGGGAACTCCATGGGAGCAGATATCAGGTCTGCCCACCGACGATAAAGCTGTAGCTCATATGGAACGTGTTTGGCAGGCGTTGTATACGCCGAAACACAGCCCATGTCGGTTCACACACCAATAAAGGACTCCTGCTGTCCCAGTCTTGAAGGCCTAGTTGTACTTTTTTCTAGACGTATTTATTTAAAATATCACATATTTCTGTGATAAGGATGCCTTCACTTTCTGCATGCCCGAAGGAAAAAAGAATGCTCATGTACCAGAATGTTGTTTAGCTCAAATATTAGCCTCACTATAATTTCTTGCACACATTTTGGTGAAGCTAATATATATGCAGAACAACACACACAGATGTGTGTTGCTAATTTCGTTTTTCTTCAGAACGCATACAGTAAAGCTGCTCTTACCTCTGCACACAGCTGTAACTTTTGCTCTGTCTTTTATAAGTACAGGTACTTGTTATAGTCACAGAAAAAAAAAAAAGAGAAAAAACTGGCAGTAAATCCCAAAATGTGACAAAGAAGAAATCCTCTTGACTAACCCTTCTAAGCTGCCATGGATGTGGTGATGAATTTCTGGCATGAGTGTGTGTTTAAATCCACGGTTTACTTCTTTGCATCGCAGAGGAATACCTGATGGTCTCATTACCATTCATTTTAATATTCTATCTGCCTGATATTTAAAACCATTTAACAGGTCAGGAACGGCTCCTGGCTGGTTAAATGGCACATAAGTAATGCCATACTGGGAAAAGACCAAGGGTCCATCGAGCCCAGCATCTTGTCCACGACAGTGGCCAATCCAGGCCAAGGGCACCTGGCAAGCTTCCCAAACGTACAAACATTCTATACGTTACTCCTGGGATTTTGAATTTTTCCAAGTCCGTTTAGTAGCGGTTTATGGACTTGTCCTTTAGGAAACTGTCCAACCCCTTTTAAAACTCTGCTATGCTAACCGCCTTCACCACATTTTCCGGCAATGAATTCCAGATTAATTACACGTTGGGTGAAGAAATATTTTCTCCGATTTGTTTTAAATTTACTAAACTGTAGTTTAATCGCATGCCCCCTAGTCCTAGTATTTTTGGAAAGCGTGAACAGACGCTTCACATCCACCTGTTCCACTCCACTCATTATTTTATATATCTCTATCATGTCTCCCCTCAGCTGTCTCTTCTCCAAGCTGAATAGCCCTAGCCTCCTTAGTCTTTCTTCATAGGGAAGTCGTCCCATCCCCGCTATCATTTTAGTCGCCCTTCGCTGCACCTTTTCCAATTGTACTATATCTTTCTTGAGATGCGGCGACCAGAATTGAACACAATACTCAAGGTGCGGTCGCACCATGGAGCGATACAACGGCATTATAACATCCTCACACCTGTTTTCCATACCTTTCCTAATAATACCCAACATTCTATTCGCTTTCCTAGCCGCAGCAGCACACTGAGCAGAAGGTTTCAGTGTGTTATCGACGACGACACCCAGTTCCCTTTCTTGGTCCGTAACTCCTAACGTGGAACCTTGCATGACGTAGCTATAATTCGGGTTCTTTTTTCCCCACATGCATCACCTTGCACTTGCTCACATTAAACGTCATCTGCCATTTAGCCGCCCAGTCTCCCAGTCTCGTAAGGTCCTCTTGTAATTTTTCACAATCCTGTCGCGAGTTAACGACTTTGAATAACTTTGTGTCATCAGCAAATTTAATTACCTCGCTAGTTACTCCCATCTCTAAATCATTTATAAATATATTAAAAAGCAGCAGTCCTAGCACAGACCCTTGAGGAACCCCACTAACTACCCTTCTCCATTGTGAATACTGCCCATTTAACCCCACTCTCTGTTTCCTATCCAGCAATATTCAGCGGGAGATCGCCAGATATGTGCAGGGGGTTTCCATTACAAAGCTCTCAGTTCTATCATTGGCTGCAGCTTAGTTCTATGCTTAGAAAGAGTGCACTCCGCATTCAGCAAATGCCACAACTCCCGATCTTGTCACCATTGCTCAACGGGTTCAGCATGCAGGGCATGTCGCTTTTCATATCTACCAAATGATGCTAGGCCGCCTTCCCTCTAGATGTGCAGGCCTGCGTAAGTGCTGGGAAGACGATCTTCAGCAGTCTATCTCAGATACGATGTGGGAGCGGACTTGGAGATCCTTGTTTAAATACTCCAAATCCTCGTTGGTGTTGCAATCTATGTATTTCTTCATGCATAGGGTACTGTGGATGCCTCTTAGACTCCATGTCCTCGATTTCTCACTGTCTAGTCTTTGTTGGTTTTGCCAGTCCCAACGGGGCAATCTAAAGCACCTCATCTTTGATTGTTCATATGTTCAGGGTTTCTGGGCAGATATCTGGTCCCTGATGGTAGAAGTTTTCCATCTTCTGGGTTCACTACTATATCAATATGTGATATTTAAAGACCGTTGCTTTCAGAGCACCTTGTCGTCTAGTGACTGTGCACTGGTTAATACCATGCTCTCATTGGCTTTAAAGGTCATTTTCCTGCATTGGAAATCCCTGAACCTGGTCACATATCAAGAATGGTGGACTTTACTGTTTAAAACTAATAAATATGAAACTTATCTTGCTAAAAAATCATTTAAGTTTGCCTTGCATGAGAAGAAATGTCCCTACTTGTGGCTTATTTTCAATTTGTACCACACTGTGCCTAAGGTCCTTTGCTGCTTCTCTTTCGTTGTATATCGTTTGTGCATATACTCCCCCCTTTTTTTTCTTTTCTTTTTTCTCATTTTACCTAATGTAGCATTGAATATGGTTTATGTCTTCTAATGTATAGTTGTTGTTTATCACTTATGTTTTGAAAATCAATCTCCTGCTGAATATTGACGGTTAGTTCTTAGCAGATAACTGGTTATATTGTGCGATATAACAGGCTATCTGCCAATATTCAGCGCATGGCCAGTTAAGTTTGGTGGCCAAATTCAGCCGCTGAAATAGAAGGCTTATCTTTCCCGGTTTAAACTTAACCGGTCAGTGCTGAATATCAGCTTGGCCGTTTAAATTTAAACCTTCCAGAAAACACCCTGATATTCAATGCCAGTCAAAGAAAATGGCCTGGCATTGGATATCTAGGCTGACTACAGGAGTTAGCCAGGCTCCCTCTCGTGGTCTGAATATCAGGCCCTGTGTGCCCAAAGTGATGCATGTGGGAAAGAGGGATCTGAACCAGGGGCGTAGCCAGCCTTCCGTGGGAGAGGGGTCCAGAGCCCGGGGGGAGGGGGCACATTTTAGCCCTCCCCCCGGCGCCGCCCCCCCACCGCCGACATTGCCGCCCCCCCTCCCGCCGCGAACCCGCCGCCGCTGCAGCCTACCTTTACTTTTGCTGGCGGGGGATCCCACTCCCCGCCAGCCGACGTCTTCTTCTTAGTCGCTTCCTGCTCTTCAATTTGTTGCTGACGTCCTGCACGTTGTACGTGCAGGTACGTCAGACTCAGAGAACAGAACTGTTCTCTGAGTCTGACGTCCTGCACGTACAATTACGTGCAGGATATCAGCAAACAAATTGAAGAGCAGGAAGGACTGAGAAGACGTCGGCTGGCGGGGAGTGGGATCCCCCGCCAGCAAAAGTAACGGTAGGCGGCGGCGGGGGCGGGTTCGCTGGGAGGGGGGTCCTGGGTGAATCTGCGGGGGCCCCGGCCCCCTCAGGCCCCACGTAGCTACGCCACTGATCTGAACTACAGCTATGTGATGCAAGGTTCCACATTAGGAGTCACCGACCAGGAAAGGGATCTAGGTGTCATCGTTGATGATACGTTGAAACCCTCTGCTCAGTGTGCGGTGGCGGCTAAGAAAGCAAATAGAAAGTTAGGAATTTATTGGGATCTTGCCAGGGATTTGTGACCTGGATTGGCCAATGTTGGAAACAGGATGCTGGGCTTGATGGACCTTTGGTCCTTCCCAGTATGGCAATACTTATGTGCTTATCTGCTGAAATAATTTGAGGATAAAATTATTCAAAGGTACAATGGGACCAATATTCAAAAAAACTTTAAATGCTCAACACTGTACCATATGCATAAGTAGTTTTTTTTTTCCTAAATTGGCATTTTATGCATATGCTCAATGTAAAGAGCCCCGTTGTACATAGACTTAGAAATCAGAAATGAAACTTCCAGGTTGGGATGTGCTCAGTTCTGGTGGTGTTTAGAAATTCCAGGCTCTTCCAGTGCGCATGTATCTGTCAGGAGCAGCCATTTAAGAATCCTATTCATTGTAAAAATGATCAACACATGCCTGGTAGCTTCCATGTCAGCATTTACATGTGGATGTGGTGATTTTGCAACTCCCATGTGTAGCTGGCCTATTTTACAAACCTGGATATGTTAGCGGCACCAATTAAACAGTGGGAAATTGTGAGATATAAATGCTGTAAATAAATAAATAAATAAATTTAATTTTCAAGGTGGGCATAAACTAAATGGAATTAAGGAGAATGATTCCCTTAAACCCTCAAAATAAGCAATGTTTAAAATCATATGTGTGCCTGTGATATTGTGAGTGAGGCTTGAGGATGGGCCTTCAAATGACACAGCCAGACAAGGTTGCAAAATTAAGGTAAGCACTTTATTAATCCAAAACTGAGGTCTGTTACTTCACAGGGTCAGGAAAACAAAGGTGAAAGTCTCTTAGGTTCAAATGGAAAAGTCATGATATGGGCCTGTGGCTGATATGGCCCAAACCACAGTCTGTATAGTCCCTCTTTCTTGGGGTTGTCAACCCTGGTCTGGCTCCAGCCAGACCTCAAGAACAAGATTTCACAAATTGGCCAAATGAAAGTTTGGCTTACCTCAGCCAGGTCCTACTAGCTAGACATAGGAAGCGAAAGTGTATGCTAGGAATCCACTTCTTCCTTCCTTGGGCCTCCTTAACCCCACTCTGACCCTGCCTTTTATACTTCCTAGTTCCTGCCCTTTCGGCTCTACCCCTCCCATCTCATTTCCTTCCTGGGTGGAACTAGTGGTTTTAAGGTGGCTCAGACTACCTGAAGGACTATCCTTAAAGTGAGGGGCAGTGTTCTATAAACCCCCTCACATACCCTCCCCCTCAGCTCAACCCTGCCCGTTTGAGCACCTGCCATTTCAGGGTCCACCACCTCCCAAGACAGTTAGCAGTTGAAGCAACGTTGAACAGTTGAAACCACAATTCCTAACCACAAGAAGTCAGGAGGTTAGGAATTAACTGTAGCTATGAGTTGTACATGACACTAGTTAGAGGGTGGGATAGATTGTTCTGGGACAAGGGTGAGATGGATGACTAGATGAGAGATGATAGGTGACAGGGGACAGATAGGCATATGAGTAGGAGGCAATGGAAAAATAGAAGAACTATAAATAAGGGAACCACCCTTAGGTCTGGGGGGAATCTAACTTCCCTGGCTGAGAAGTCAGCTAGGAGAGGTCCTCCTCCTCTTCTAATCTTTCTCTTCTTATGTTTCAGTAGCTACTTGCACTCTGTCTTTGCATTTTGAATTTTATCTGCTGTATGAAAGTAAGGAAAATAAAGAGAATCTTGCTGATTTTGACAACCGGTTGTGTGAGAATCATTTGGGTAAGACTTCCCCATTGCAGAGGTGGTATGAAGAAGTAAATCTCCACAGTGAGTGTTCAGGCGGGCGGGCGGGTCCCGTCTGGAACACTCCCGAGCCATCTCTTTTCCAAACTGCCCTTTTAGCCTTTCCTCATATGAGAGGAGTTCCATCCCCTTTATCATTTTGGTTGCCTCTTCTTAGAACCTTTCTATTCCGCTATCTTTTTTTTAAATGTGGCGACCAGAACTGAACAAATACTCTAGATGAGGTCACACTATGGAGCGATACAGAGGCATTATAGTATTCTCAGTCTTAGTTACCATCCCAGGGCCTGAGACCTGGTGTCCTGCTACTGGTGACCAACATGCTTAAAACTGAAGTACCAACAGGGCCATGTGTCAGCATCAGGGGCAGACTGACCATTGGGATAATAGGGCAGCACTCGAAAGCCCACAGAAGTAGGGCGGCCCACTCTCCCCTAGCCTCCATTTAGTTTAATCACTTTTGCTAGGTGGTTAGGGGCCCATGACCCTTATTTCCCAGGGGCCCAGACCACTGTCACTCTGCCCCTAATCAACATGAATGTCTGCATCAAGGGAAACAGTGAATAAAAACAGATTTAAATTCTGCACCTCTTGTTCTACTGAAATGTATGCTGAAATAGGTTTAATCATATATTTTGCTCTTAAGCAAATCATTAAAACTGTATGGCTATGAACTGGTAATGAATGGGTGACCTTACATACCAGTGCAAGAAGAAATGCTATCCACTGTTGGTGGAACAGTTAAGACCTTGTATTTTACACAAAGCATTTCCCCAAGTGTGGTAATGTGATCGAGGGTGTGGCTTGCATCTATCACAAACCCAGTTTTGCAAGCAAAAGAAAAATACTTTATTTTTGTGACTCAACATGTGCACCCCTGTTACTTCACAGGCTTAGTCTAGCACTAGTAAAGTCTCTTTATTTCCCTCTGGTTCTTCACCTATCACTTCAGCACTCTCTTCCTAGGACTGGCTCCCAGCCTAGCCCAATACAATGACTATTAACACCTTCTTTGATCCCCTCTGGACACACACCAACAGTAAGTACCTTTGGAATGCAATTCAAGGTTATCTCCTACCTTGATAGCCCTTCCCACACAGACTCTGGAGGGTTAATTTGAGCCACACTACTTCCCTGATCCTCTCCTCGGGTACTGTACTATATAGCTCAGCTTAAAATAGAGTCCTTTTCCCTAAGGACCTCCTTCCTGAAGTCCCAAGTGGCAGTAGCCTAGTGGTTAGTGCAGTGGACCTTGATCCTGGGGAGCTGGGTTTGATTCCCACTGCAACTCCTTGTGACTCTGGGCAAGTCACTTAACCTTCCATTGACCTAGGTACAAATAAGTATCTGTATATACTATGTAAACTGCTTTGAATGTAGTTGCAACAACCACAGAAAAGTGGTATATCAAGTCCCTTTCCCTCTACGCTCAGGGCCTCCTCTACTCCAGGTCTGAGCCCTGCTCCCCTGACTCAGCCTCTGCCATGGCATATAATGCCACCTACTGTAAGGTGGCTTAACTGCACCTTCAGTGAGGGAATGCTCTTAGGGAAGCCTGTCACTATGCCACTCACTCCCTCACACCAAGGTGCTTACAGTGTGCAATATCAGATATTTCCCCCTGACTGAACTTAGGCCACAGGCGGCTTTTCAGTACTGCTGCCGTGGCTGCAGAGCCGAAGATTTTATTGAGAATGGGAAAAGGTAAAACCAGGTGGTAAGGGGAGGGAAGAGAGAGCAATTGGTGATCTGGAGGAGGGGAGAGATGCTGAACCATGTGCAATAGGCGGCAGGGGGGAATTAAGAGAACCGTGGGTGGCCATGGAGGGAGGAGGGAGAGAGAGAACCTTGGATGGCTGTGGGGTGGAGGGAGAGGGGAAGAGAGAGAGAACCTGGGGTGGCCGTGGAGGGGGGGGAAGGAGAGAGAACCTGGGATGGCTGTGGGGGGAGAGAGGGAGGGAGAACCTGGAGTTGCCGTGAAACAGGTGGGGGGGAATCATGAAAGTTGCTGTTTGGGGGTTAGAATCATGGAAGTTGCTTTTGAGGATGGGACGAGGGAGGCATTGTGGAAATTGCTGTGGTAGGCGGCGGGGCAGGGGCATGGTGAGAGGGGCACAAAAACAAAAGTTGGTCCAGGGCACCACAACCTCTGGAACCAGCCCTGGGCCTAAGCATCAGCATATGTAACCTTCCCTCATGTAGATCATGCTCAGTGTTATAGAACAATAAACCATTGGTCTCACCACTACATTTCAAAGTCAACATCAGCTTCCTTATTCAAATGGCACCAAAGAAAGCAACTGTGAAAGTCACTCTGAACAAACAGGTTTGAAATGCTGATACTTCAATAAAATGTGTGTTACATAGCTAAATGTTTAGAATGCTAGCATATACACAGTGGTGTGCTGGAGCAGGCTCTCACAGGCTCGCAAGAGCCGGTTGTTATGTTTTTAAGAATTTTGGGAGCCGGTTGTTAAAGTAGGGCCCTCCATGGCTACTTTAACAACTGGCTCCCAAAATATGGGCTTGGGCCCCCTGCTGAATTCTCTTTTACTTTGCTGGTGGGGATGCTGAGCCCTGCCAGCCAAGTAAATAGACTGCTGCTGCTCCCAGCTCCTTGTTTCCAGCTCTGAGCAGCAGGCTGGGACTTCTCCAGCATGTGTGAGAAGTTTCAGCATGCTGCTCAGAGAAAGACATTGGGAGTGGTGGCAGTCCATTTATTGGCTGCCAGCAAAGGTATGCCTAGCGTGCCCGCACGAAGGAAGGGAGGAGAGAGAGGCAAGTGTTGCTCCCCCCACCCCGGCCACCCCTAGCCCTTCCAACTGCAGAACTGGCTACGTCTGGAGAAAGAGCCTGTTGTTAAAAATTTACCAGCACACCCCTGCATATACACATGTATGTGCATACATAAAAGTGATTTTTCACTCTTTCAAAAAGTACAAAGACCAGGGAAACTCAATGAAATTACATGGAAATGCTTTTAAAACAAATAGGAGGAAATATTTTTTCACTCATCGAATAGTTAATCTCTGGAACTCATTGCCGGAGGATGTGGTAACAGCGGTTAATGTATCTGGGTTTAACATAGTAGATGACGGAAAATTCCTGGAGGAAAAGTCCATAGTCTGCTATTGAGACAGACATGGGAAGCAACTGCTTGCCCTGGGATTTGTAGTATGGTGTG
Source organism: Microcaecilia unicolor (assembly GCF_901765095.1). Lineage (NCBI taxonomy): Eukaryota > Metazoa > Chordata > Amphibia > Gymnophiona > Siphonopidae > Microcaecilia > Microcaecilia unicolor. Next base: position 353,080,155 of record NC_044032.1, on the reverse strand, counting down.
TTGCCATGATTTGGGTTTTGCTTGGCCACTGTTTGGAAAACAGGATACTGGGCTAGATGGACCATTAGTCTGACCCAGTATGGCTACTCTATGACTACCCTTATGCTTTTATGTTCTTATTTCCAGCAGCCCTATATATATTTTCAGAAGGCTTCACATTCAGAATTTTTTTTAACACTGGTCTTAACAATTTCAGCAACTAGTCACATCAATAGAAAATGTAGTGAACTTCTTGCCCCAGCAACTAATCACATCAGTACATAGATGTAGCGAACCATTCGCCCCACAGGTCTAACATAAAAAAAGAAAGGAAAAAAAGGTTTGTTCTTTTAAAATGAGGAGAACATCTAGAGCAGGGACCAGCTTTGTCTGCCCTTGTGCAGAAATTCAGAATACAGACGAAACAGACCAGCAGACAGGAGGGATTTATATGTCTGAATTGGCAGTTTGCCCCTGACGCAGCCTTTGTAAAGGTGAAATTTCATCACCTTGGGCACTTTTGACTAAGAAAGCTTCTTATCTCTACTATCTGCTGGTCTGCTTCCTCTGTTTGCTGACCGAGCATTTGCAGATCTTAGCCTGTTTGTGGTTCTGCAGATATTCAGAATTACACCTCTCTCTGCTATATATATATATATATATTTTTTTTTTAAAGGGCAGGAGCTGATAGGCATTGAGCAAATGCAGATACTCAAGGCCCTGCACTGGTCCACTGTGATCCTTTTTGGGTAAGTGTTGGCTGATCCAAGAAAGGGAGGTAGAGAAGAAAGCTGGACATCACAATGGAGGTAGGGAGGGAATGAATGCCAGACACCATGGAGTGAGGGGGAAAGGGAGAAATGGCAGACAGCACAAGGGAGGGAGAGAAGGGGAGAAATGCTGGACACCACGAGGGAGGGAGGGAAGGGGAGGAATGCCGGACACCACAAGGGAGGGAAGGAAGGGGAGGAATGCTGGACACCATGAGGGAGGGAGGGAGGGAAGAGGACAAATGCCGTATAGTACAAGGGAGGGAGGGAAGGGGAGGAATGCCAGACACCATGAGGGAGGTAGGGAAGGGGGAAAATGATGGACAGCACGAGGGAGGGAGGGAAGGGGAGAAATGCTGGATAGGACGAGGGAGAGCGAGAAGGGGAGAAATGTTGGCAGCATAGGGGAGGGGAGGAATCCTGGAATGTAAATCCTTGGATTATATATGAGTTAACATTGCTCCCCCGCCTTTGTTAGGGTAAAAAATGTTATTTCAGTTTATATTAGGATGGGTTTATATTCAAGTATATACAGTAGTACCATGACAGCAGTTTACACTAAAACAAGAATTTTATAAAAGATCAGGAAAAAGGGAAATTGCATCCATTTTATAATATATACATAGAGTAGAAGCATGATGTGTTCCAAGGTCATAGCTACCCCATTAAATTCTACACATCTGTCTGCCATATCAGACACGAAAGGCGTCCTCAAAAAGTAAGGCCTTTAATGTTTTCTTAAACTGTAGTTGTGAGGCCTCTAGGACAGAAGGTTAGGTAGCTGGTTCCAGAGGGAGGGACCTATAACTCTACAAATGGAGTCTCAAATTGAGTCTAAGGGGTCCTTTTATTAAGCTGTGGTAAAAAGTGGCCTGTGCTAGTTTTGGCACGTGAAATTGGCGCGCACTGGGCTATTTTTTACCACAGCAGGAAAAAGGCCTTTTTAATGGGGAGGTAAATGGCTGTGTGCTAATATTAAAATTAATGCACAGCGGTAAGGGCCCATGTGCTACTCATGTGGTAATTGGGCAGCGAGCGGCAATGTGGCCGCGATGCCAATTACCACCGAGAACGCTCCCATGGAAGAAAATTATTTTCTACCAGAGGGAAACTGCGCACAACAACTTCAGAACTACTGCCGAGTGCCCGTGCTAACCTGGCAGTAGTGTTGATTTGGTGCATTCTACCCACACGGTAGACCTACCACAGCTTGATAAAAAGGTCCCTCAATCAATATGTCTAAAAGAAGGTACTATCTATAGAGTTTGTTATGAAGCTGCAGACCTTCTTGAAATGGTTTGCTTCAGGCTGTCATTGCCTTTTTGGGTTGCATCTAGTGGTGTAGCCAAGGGTGGGCCCAGGCCCACCCACTTTGGGCTAAGACCCACCCAGTAGCAGCACACCTAAGATGTGGCTGGCAGGGATCCCCAAGCCTGACCAGCCAAAAACTCCCAACAACTGTCCCTTCTGCATACCAGCCTTCCCTCTGATGTATTCCCGCCTATGTGGAAACAGGAAGTTGCATCAGAGGGAAGGCTGTGAGGTCAACATGAACAATATGTATTAGTTGCTGCTCACTTCCGGTGAAAATCTGCTATTAAAAAGGTATGCGGAGGAGGGGGGATGTTTGAGACACCACATGACATGCAGGCGAGAGAGAGAGAGAGACCAAATCACTTGTGGGACAGGGCGGGGTTCTTCTGCCCACCCATCTTGGGCCCAGGCCCACCCAATTTTGGGTGTCTGGCTACGCCCCTGATGCATCATGTACCTATCTGATCACATGACTCTAAGAGGTAATTGGCGTGCAGTGGATGGTTTGGTTAATCAGAAATTGAAGAGGACAACGATTTTAAGTTTTCCAAGACTTTTGCGGGCTGGGAGAATATGGAAGTGGAAATAAGTTAGGAGAAAATGGAAGATGGCTAGGGGGTAACAGAAGGAGAAATGGCCTAGATGTCACAAAGTGTTGAGCTGGGGCTGGAGAGTGACTGAGAGTCAGAGAAAAGTAGATGAGGCCTTGAGAGAGGATGGAAATGGGGGACTTGGTAGTGAGTGAAAAACAAAGGGATTATAGACTGGGAAAGTAAAGAGAACAAGAGAGGCAGGGAACAATGGGAGAGCTGGGGAGGGTGTAAAAGTAGGAAACTAAAGAGTGGAGGGTGAAGAAGGGGAAAATGATCCTACACTGTTATTAAGAGCTGAGAAGAGAGAATTGGAGAAAGATGAAAGAGGAGATCGGTGTTAGATAGATGTAGAGAAGGAAGGGAAGATGATAAGAAGAATGAGAAGAAATGAACAGGAGACACACAAAAGAATTTATTTATTTATTTAATTTATTTATTTGTTGCATTTATACCCCGCTCTTTCCCGCTCGGTAGCAGGCTCAGTGCGGCTTACATAGTATGGAATTACATAGTATCACAGAAAGAACACAGCTGTAGCAATAGTAGAGGTATGACGTGGTTGTTAGGAAATAGGTTGAGATAGGTGAAATGGGCAGGGGATGTAGGGGTAGGAGAGCTAGGAGTGGTGTAGAGTGAAGAATCACACAAGGAACATGGAAAGAGAGACCAAGACAACAAAGGTAGAAAAAAAGAAATTATTAAACTTTTAGGAACTGGAATGCATCAGCTTTGGAAAAAGTGTATTTTTTCATTTTTGTATTTTGTAGCATAGAAGGGAACATATTTCTGGTTTTCTTTTAGTGGTTCTGCACTGTTTACATCTGGCTTTCTTAAAGGTTTTGATTTCAGTTTTCATCTACCTGTTATTTATTATTTGTGGCTCCAGCCTACTGGTTAGTGCAGTGGGCTTTGATCCTGGTGAACTGGGTTTAATTCCCACTACAGCTTCTTGTGTAATAAATTTAAAACAAATCAGAGAAAAGTTTTCTTCACTCAATGTGTAATTAAACTCGAATTCGTTGCCAAAGAATGTGGTAAAGGCAGTTAGCTTAGCGGGGTTTTTAAAAGGTTTGGATGGCTTCCCAAAGGAAAAGACCATAGACCATTATTAAGCAGCATAATATATTTTGTACTTTTTTGGGATCTTGCCAGGTATTTGTAACCTGGATTGGCCACTGTTGGAAACAGGATGCTGGGCTTGATGGACCTTTGGTTTGCCCCAGTATGGCAATACTTATGTACTTATGACGCTGGGCAAGTCACTTAACCCTCCATTGCCTCAGGTACAAAATAAGTGCCTGTAAATAATATGCAAACCGCTTTGAATGTAACCACAGAAAAGGCAGTGTATCAAGTCCCTTTCCCTTTCTATTGTGTGAGAATCTATCCATGTTCTGCGTGTGTGACAGAGGTAAAGGATTCTGCTAGCATGTAATTCCTGTGTAGGAATCTATAACTCTTCAGCTTGTTCTGGTTTCCTAGTAGTAACTATATTGAGCTCTAGGGTATAATATTTACCGAGCTGGCCTACATCCTAAGACATGGAAAGTGGCTGATAGGGAAGCTAAGTTAAAAGAAGAGTTGTGAGGAAGAATAGGGAAAGTGGATATCTGTAGTTCTTCTCATTCATCCCTGTCATCATCAGTTTAAATAAGGTATTTTCTGGAATGGCATGAGATTGAGGTATTCCAGGGGGTGGGGCCAGAAGGCAGAGTGGGAATGTCTGAGAGTGGGGCGGCCCCTTGGCAGCTTTGTTCTTCTCCAAGTTCAAGCCCTAACCTTTTTAACCTTTTCTCACAGGGGAGTCGTGGCATCCCACTTTATCATTTTGGTCATCCTTCTCTGTGCCTTTTCTAATTCTGCTATATCTTTTATTGAGATGGAGTAACAAGAACCAGAACTTAATACATATATTTGGGGCCATTATCTATATAATTAATGAAGCAGAATATACGAGTGGTGACTGTGCCAGCACTATCCATTTGGCTTTAAAGCAAGCCTAAACTAAGAAGGCTAGAAAGGTAAGGAGGGGTGACAAAAGTGTCTTCAGGTATATTAGTGAAAGGAGGAAGACTTAAAAAGGGATTGTGAGACTGAAAGATGCTGCGAACTGCTATGTAGATAATGATGAAGAAAAAGCAAATTTGCTAAACAGATACTTTTGTTCTGTTTTCACAGAAGAAAATTCTGGAGAAGGACCACGATTGACTGGCAAAAGTACATTTGAGAATGGAGTGGATATAGCACCGTTCACGGAAGAGAGTGTGTATGAACAACTTGAAAATCTAAAGGTGGACAAAGCCATGGGACCAGACGGGATCCACCCCAGGATATTGAGGGAGCTCAGAGAGGTTCTGGCGGGTCCTTTTAAAGATTTGTTTAATAAATCCTTGGAGACGGGAGAGGTTCCGTGGGATTGGAGAACAGCGGATGTGGTCCCTTTTCACAAAAGTGGTGATAGCGAAGAAGATGGAAACTACAGGCCGGTAAGCCTCACTTCGGTTATTGGAAAAGATATGGAAGTGATGCTGAAGGAAAGGATAATGAATTTCCAGGAAGCCAATAAGTTGCAAGATCCGAGACAACATGGTTTTACCAAAGGTAAATCTTGCCAAACGAATCTCATTGAATTCTTTGACTGGGTGACTAGAGAATTGAATCATGTACATGCTATAGACGTAATCTACTTAGATTTTAGCAAAGCTTTTGACACGGTTCCCCACAGGAGGCTCTTGAATAAACTAGACAGGCTGAAGATAGGACCCGAAGTGGTGAACTGGATTAGGAACTGGTTGACGGACAGACACCAGAGGGTGGTGGTTAATGGAATTCGATCGGATGAGGGAAAGGTGAGCAGTGGAGTGCCTCAGGGATCGGTGCTGGGGCCGATTCTGTTCAATATATTTGTGAGTGACATTGCCGAAGGGTTAGAAGGTAAAGTTTGCCTTTTTGCGGACAATACTAAGATTTATAACAGAGTGGACACCTGGGAGGAAGTGGAAAACATGAAAAAAGATCTGCGGAAGTTAGAAGAATGGTCTAAGGTTTGGCAATTAAAATTCAATGCGAAGAAATGCAAAGTGATGCACTTAGGGAATAGAAATCCACGGGAGACGTATGTGTTAGGCGGTGAGAGTCTGATATGTACAGACGGGGAGCGGGATCTTGGGGTGATAGTATCTGAGGATCTGAAGGTGATGAAACAGTGTGACAAGGCGGTGGCCGTAGCTAGAAGGTTGCTAGGCTGTATAGAGAGAGGTGTGACCAGCAGAAGAAAGGAGGTGTTGATGCCCCTGTATAAGTCATTGGTGAGGCCCCCCCTGGAGTATTGTGTTCAGTTTTGGAGGCCCTATCTTGCTAAGGATGTAAAAAGAATTGAAACGGTGCAAAGAAAAGCTACAAAAAAGGTATGGGATTTGCGTTACAAGATATATGAGGAGAGACATGCTGACCTGAACATGTATACCCTAGAGCAGTAGAACTAGAGAACATGAAATGAGATTGAAGGGGGAGACTCAAGAAAAACGTCAGAAAGTATTTTTTTCACGGAGAAAGTGGTGGATACTTGGAATGCCCTCCCGAGGGAGGTGGTGGAGATGAAAACGGTAACGGAATTCAAAAATGCGTGGGATAAACATAAAGGAATCCTGTTCAGAAGGAATGGATCCTCAGAAGCTTAGCAGAGATTGGGTGGCAGAGCCGGTGGTGGGAGGCGGGGCTAGTGGATGGGAGGCGGGGCTAGTGCTGGGCAGATTTCTATGGTCTGTGCCCTGAAAATGGCAGATACAAATCAAAGTCAGGTATACACATAAAGTAGCACATATGAGTTTATCTTGTTGGGCAGACTGGATGGACCATACAGGTCTTTCTCTGCTGTCATCTACTATGTTACTACGTTACGATGTTAACAGCTGAATATCACCACTCAGTGCTTCCTCCATCCTTCCCCTACCACTGTTCCTTTTTATACAGATGATATCTGCCTGTTTAGTGATTTAACTCGCCTGATATTCTCTGTATAAAATTGACAAAATAAATGAATAGCCAAGTTGTGCATTCACAACCTGCCAGCAAACGCATAACTCTCTCTGAATATTAATCTACTTCAGCTGGGAGCCTGTGGATTGCAATTAAAACTCAACGTTCTGGACTGTTTGCAGACATTTAACTCTGGAATCCCCAGTCCCACCATCTTACCTCATGAGGAGCAGGGGGCATCACTATGCACATCCCAGTGGATGTCTGTGCATGCTTTACTGTACCGGCTGCCCTCAGAGGACCCGAGGATAACTATATGTGATCATACATGGCTAGGACTGCCCCCAGTTACTCATGGAATGGAGGAGTAGCCTAGTGGTTAGTGCAGTGGACTTTGATCCTGGGGAACTGGGTTCAATTTCCACTGCAGCTCATTGTGACTCTGGGCAAGTCACTTAACCCTCCATTGCCCCTGGTACAAATAAGTACCTGTATATACCATGCAAACCACTTTGAATGTAGTTACAAAAAACCACAGAAAGGCAGTATATCAAGCCCCATTCCCTTTCCCCTATATAAATACATGCCCTCAAGGGTCATGGTAAGCTCACAAATAATTTATAAGTAAACCAGACCTTGGGAGTGGTAAATATAAAGTTACAAATTAATCATGAGTTTATTGTTCCAATTGTGGAAAGTTACTGAATGCTCTTATGTACTGTATATAGACCTTATTGTTTGTCTAGAGTTAACCTTTTATGTGCAACAGCTTTACTGCCACTCTGCTTCCTAAAATAATAAAACTTCCTGTTGGTTTACCTTGATATGTTCATTAGCTCAAAAGTAAAGAATGTTGGGTACACTGCTAATACTCATTTCAGGCACAGAAAATATTCTGTCATGGAAAGGGTGGTGGATGTGTGGAATGGCCTCCCAATGGAGGTGGTGGAGACAAGGACTGTGTCAGAATTTAAGAAAGCATGGGACAGGCATGTGGGATCTCTTAGGGAAAGGAGGAGTTAGTGGTTACTGAGGATGGGCAGACTGGATGGGCCATTTGGCCCTTATCTGCCAAACTATACCATCTCGTGAACAAACTACTAGACACAACACTGGTCACCACAACCAACACTGACATCCCAACTGCAGACAACCTTGCTAAATGTTTCGATGAAAAAAATCATAAACCTACACAAAACCCTACCTCAGAACAACATGGACATAGAAATCTTCATTAATGGTCTAGACCCAACCCCTGGTGAATACCCTGCTGACCGAATATGGTCAAATTTTGCTCTACTCAGCGCCGACACAGCTACCCAGGCGATTAAACAATACTCAAACAGCCATTGTCAACTGGACACCTGCCCCAGCTACCTAATACAATCTGCCCCCCACTTAAACTTCATGCTTCAACAGGGTATCTACCCTCAAGAAAAAGGCAACATCCTGCTCACCCTAATACCAAAAGACACCAAGAAAAAACAAACGACATTACCAACTACCGCCCAGTAGCATCTATCCCATTAGTAGTCAAACTAATGGAAGGACTGGTGACCAAACAACTCAATGACTACATAAACAAATTCACTATACTACATGAGTCACAATCAGGATTTCGACCCCTACACAGCACCGAAACAGTACTACTCACTCTCCTAACCAAATTCAAGCAGGAAATAACAATAGGCAAGAGCATTCTCCTCCTCCAATTTGACATGTCAAGTGCATTCAACATGGTTAACCATAACATATTGCTAAGACTCCTAGAATACTTTGGAATCAGTGGTGGCACTCTCAATTGGATTAAGGGCTTTCTAACCACAAGAACATATCAAGTGAAATAAAAAACAAACATATCATCACTGTGGAAACCAGGCTGCGGAGTACCGCAAGGATCACCACTATCACCGATCCTTTTCAACCTCATGATGACTCCACTAGCCAAGACCCTATACAACCAAAGTCTTAACCAATTTATCTACGCTGATGACATTACATTAAACATCCCATACAAACATGATCTGGCGGAAATCACCAACGAAATCAAGCTAAGCTTAAACATCATGAACTCATGGGCAAATGCATTTCAACTAAAACTCAATACAGAAAAAACACACTGTCTCATCATCTCATCCCAATACAATACATACAAACAAACCCACAAACATTAACACCCCAGGATATACCCTCCCTGTCTCAGGCAGCCTGAAAATTCTAACAATTGACCGTAACCTATCACTAGAAATCCAAGCAAAATCCACCATAAAGAAAATGTTTCTCTCAATGTGGAAACTCAAACGCATAAAACCATTCTTCCTGAGGGAAATATTTTGTAACCTGGTACAGTCCATGGTACTAAGCCACGCAGATTACTGTAATGGAATCTATGCGGGATGCAAGGATCAAATCATAAAGAAACTTCAGACCACCCAAAACATAGCAGCCAGGCTTATATTTGGAAAAACACGTTTTGACAGCGCCAAACCACTCAGAGAAAAATTGCACTGGCTACTAATCAAAGAACGCATCACTTTCAAAATCTGTACGACTGTTCATAAAATTATTTACGGCGAGGCACCGGGATACATGACAGACCTCATCGACCTGCCATCCAGAAACACCACAAAATCTGCACGATCATACCTAAACCTCCACTACCCAAGCAGCAAAGGACTCAAATACAAATCCACCTATGCAACCAGCTTTTCCTACCTAAGCACACAACTATGGAACGCACTGCCTAAAGCAGTAAAACCTACGCTCAACCACCTATATTTTCGGAAAGCACTAAAGACAGACCTGTTCAGAAGAGCATACCCCACCGACCCAACATAAAAGTACCTGGTCACTTGCGACACAATATAACCAAAGACCGTAACAAACTTTACCTGACTCTTCTTCCCCCTTTTCCTCTCTAAGTTCCCCCCCAACTGTACCTACCAAACATGTACCTCATTCTACCACAATATCACTTTGTATCCATTCATATCATTTGTTCAGACCGTAGTCGGCTAACGCCGTTAACTGTTATATGTAAGTCACATTGAGCCCGCAAAAGATGGGAAAATGTGGGATACAAATGTAACAAATAAATAAATAAATAAAAAATCATGTTTCATTCTCCTCAGAAGTCCGTTCCCTAAGGGGAATCCATTATTATACCCGTCTGGGTGTAACTGCGCTTATGGTAGGACCGTAAGTCTAGTAGCGCTATAAAAATGATAAGTAGTAGTAGTAGAAGAAGAGCAGGAGCATTGACAAAGCACAGAAGTGGGACATGTGGATTCTCCAGTTAAAGATAATGCATACACACTGACTCCATCATAACTTCTCTTCCCTGTACAACACTTGCATAGGTCATTTCCTGGGTGACTCCAATATGCACCAGCCTGGAGAGGACATGGAGGTGGGCTGTGCCCTTTTCAGAATCCCTACTGTTGTCATTGTGCCTTGAAGGCATCTTGATTGTTGGTAGGATACTGCTGCCCAATTTTTCCTGCTGGGAGAATCAGGCTTTTAGATCAGGGAGTTGAGTAGAAAAAGATAAGGGAAAGGACCATGCTGGAGAAAGGGGGAATGGAAAGGGTGCATTGTGTATGTGGATGAGGGTCTTGTCCCCTGGGCACTGCCCTGGGCTGGTGCATAATGTTGAGTCATAGCCAGGTGAGAAGAAGAGCTCGAGCATAGCCAGATAGTGTGAGGAGCAGCTGGTAGTTCTCCATGCTGCCTACTATCTGGTCTTTCAGTCTGCTGTGCAGACTACAGGGACTCAAACCATGTACAATGATATGATCCCCTCAGCACCCTCTTCCTTGTACATATGTGCTTCCTGCTTCAAAGCAGAAGTGCATAGGTAGAAGGAAAAGGGAGATACCAGGAATGACAATACTGCACATATTCTGAATTCCTTTGGTCCTATTACTGGATCTGCAGGAAAATGGAGGGTAGCAATGGGAAAGAGGGACAGGAGAGTAGAAGAGGGAAGGGAAGGGGCAGTGAGAGATGGGAAGGAGGGAAAGGAGCAATGGGTAAGAAGGATGAAAGATGGAGGAGACAAGTGAAAAGAAGGAAAAGAGATGGGGAGGATAGCAATAGGAAGGAGACGGGAGGGAGTTGGAAAGGGGAAAGAAGAATGAGAGATATGAGACTGTATGAGCACCTATATACATATGCATTGCCATATTGGAAATCCCAAAAGAGTAAAATAAATTTCATGCTGCTTATCCCAAGAATTAGCAGAGGATTTTCCTAAGTTTTTTCTCCTTTAGGAAGTTGTCCAAACCTTTTTTAAACCTTGCCATGCTACCCACTTTTACTAAATTCCCTAGCAATGAATTCTAGAGCATAATTACATGTTGAGTGAAGAAATATTTTCTCTGATTTGTTTTAAATATACCACTTAGTAGCTTAATTGTGTGCCCCTTAGTCCTTGTACTTTTAGAAAGAGTAAACATGTGATTCACATCTACCCATTCCACTCATGATTTTATAGATCTCTATCATATCTCCCCTCAGCTTTCTCTTTTCCATGCAGATGAGCCCCAGCCTCCTTAGCCTTTCCTCAGAGAGAAGTTGTCCCATCCCCTTTACTATTCTGGTCACCCTTCTCTGTACCATTTATAATTCCGCTATATCATTTGAGATGCAGTGACCAGAATTGCACATAATATTTGAGGTATGATGATATAAAAGCATTATAATATTCTCTTGTTCTCCATTCCTTTCCTACTAATTTCTAACATTCTTACTTGCTTTCTTAGCACACCGAGCAGGGGATTTCAATGTATCATCAACAATGACACTTAGATCTTTTTCCTGGGCAGTGACTCCTAATGTGGAGCCTTGCATCATGTAGCTATAGTCTTGGTCCTCTTCCCTACATGCATCACTTTGCACTTGTCCACATTCAATTTTATCTAAGGTCCTCTTGCAATTTCTCACAATCCTTTAAGGAAGAGATAGGTGGAGAAAAAGAAGGAAGAAAGAGGAAGAAGAAAGATGAGAATGAAAACATAGATGAAGAAGGTAAGAGGAAAACAAAATAAAGGGGAAATAAGAGAGATGAGAGAAAAGAGTGTGAAAGGAGGAGGAAAGAGATGTGGACCAAAGAGCAGAAAGAGGAGGAGGAGATAGATGAAAGGTGAAGGAGGGAGTGGTACTAGTTGGGTTTCCTTAAGAACACTCCCTCACTGGGGCTGGAACTGAGAACAGGGAGGCCCTGAATGAGGATTCTCCCAGGGTGTTCTGGCTTGGCAGCAATATCTAAGGTGAGGAGTTCCAGGGAACAGGAGTGGACCTAGCTCAGACGCTTGCAACCCTGTGTTTGGAAGATCACCACCTGGAACCCTTTTTAAAAATCAGTATTACATTGGCCACCCCGCAATCTTCAGGTACTACGGACGATTTTAATGATTGGTTACATATTACTAACAGCAGATCAGCAATTTAATGCTTGAATGTGCGGCAAAACTAAAGTTAAAACTCTATACTGGGGTTACCTATGATTGTCAGTTCTGCTCTACACTGATGCTATGGTAAACTCTAGAATAGTCCCTTAACTGCTAGCCTATGAAACTATAATAGAGACTTTAAATGCTAAACAAATAAAGAAAACCCTAAATTCCTTAAACTGCCTTTGCTAAATAAGTAGAATTACTTAAAAGTAAAGACACTGAGATAACCTATTTAACTCTAAATCTACCTTTCCCAAGTTTAAAAGCAATTTCCCAGCAAATAATTTACCAATGAAGATTTGTCCTACTCTGGAAGTCCTCACTTCCAGCAAATGTTCTACTGCTTTGTCGTACACCCAGACTACAGAAATTACTTGAGGTTCCCATGGTACCATGACAATGACATCAACCAAGAGATTGTGAAACACAGAATGAGAGTTTGCATCTTTGGTAACAGTCCATCATCTGCAATAGCTTAGAAGGATAGTCAAAGAAGAAGAAAGAGAGTATGGCACAGACGCCAGACACTTCATCGATAGAGACTTTTAGGTCGATGATAGTCTGAAGTCCTTGCCTACCATAGGAGAAGCTGTTGACACAAGCAATGCTGGCAGAGGCCAATCTGAGACTTCATAAAATCGCCTCCATCAGACCAGAAGTGGTAAGAACATTTCCTGCCGAAGATTATGCCAAAGATTTGAAGAATTTAGATCTAAGAGTAGACACCCTTCTGCTTCAGAGAAGGCTTGGCACAGAGGTATCTTGTCCACAGTCAATTGTATAATCCACTGAGGTTTGTGGCTCCAATCACCATTCAAGGAAGATCCCTACTGAGAGAGCTTTCCCAAAGTATTGATGAGTGGGTTGTCCAACTACCACCAGAAATGCAACAAGAATGGAAGAAATGGAAAGATTCTCTAATGACTCTTGAACAACTGCACATCCCACACACTTATATCCCTGCAGCACTCAGTTCTGTCCGTCACAAAAAGATCTACATTTTCTCAGATATTTCTGAAAAGCATAAGCTGCAGGGGCCTAATTGAAAGCTACAGAAGCAGATGGGCTAACTCATCTGGGATTAATCTTTGGCAAAGCCAAGTTAGCACCACAACCCAGTTATACCATTCCACACTTAGAATTGTGTGGAACACTGCTGGCAGCATAGAGGTAGCAGAGATGATACTAAGTGAAATGGACATTCAAATAGAGACAGTCAATTTTCACACCAACAGTAAAGTCATCCTGGGCTGTATCTATAACCAAACCAGGAGATTTTACTTCTATGTCAGCAAGAGTTGGGCATATATGGAAGCCAACATGACCAGAACAGTGGCATTACGTACCAACTAAACAAAATTCAGCAAACTGCGCCAACAGAGCTGTGGCAGCATCCCAGAGAGAGAGAGAGAGATGGATGAAGCATTCTATATTTGTTAATGAATAAATTTTCCTGTTCATCTCTTCTTTATTCTTACTTAAATTTGAATTTTAAAAGTACTGCCTCAGAATCCAGAAAATCTGGACTGACCTAATCCCCGAGCAGTCCGGATTTTTTGACTTGTACTGTATAACTTCAGAGCTGTTCCCTTGTTCTTAGGCCTCACCTACTTCCAGGGCCTTAGGCCTTTCCTCAGTTTCTTGGTCCAGCTTTTACTTTGGCATTCTCATTGCCCTGGGTTAGGTAACCCATTTACTCCTGCTGACCATCTGTGAGGGAGCTCCTTTCACTCCCTGGGCTAGGGCTCATCCCTCTGGTTTCTCCTCTCCCCTCTCTGCCCCTTAGCTCTCTCCTTTCTACTGCAGGAGTTCTCAAACCCCTCCCTTTGTGGCCCTTCCTTCCCTTGATTGGCAGATATGAGTTTAGGGAAACTAGAATTCTCTCCCTTCAGGTGGCTTCCCTGTTTCCTAGGGAACACTAAACCCCTGTCAATCTATGGGGTTCCGCTCTGGGTTTTCTTCCTCTCCCGAGCTCTAAATCCCTCCTAATACATCCCAAGTGGAGAGAAGTGGAATGGGTGCACTGTGACTGCTCCTTCCAGCTCCACAAAAAAAAAAAGGAAAATCAGGAAAAAGTTCAAATAGGGCAGGAAAACAAACCCAAAATGTCCTTGAGGGAAGGAAAAGGAGGGGAGAGGGGTCATTTTTATACTGCAAGCTCCCAGCTGTGTTCCTATCACTTTCCCAAAATCGGGAACAGTAGAACATCCCTTTACTTCAGAGATCCAAACAAACCAAGTTCTGCTCCTGGCCCTCATCCCTCTAGTTGCTGATGCTTGGAGCAAACATTTGTAGGACCATGGTCCTGTGGCCCACCCCATTCTGCTGCTTATGAATAAAATATTACAGCAGGTAAAGACTATCCCCTGGGATACTCAGCCGGTGGCGGGCAGCGCTGTTTATGTGTGCTGCTGGCGTTGAACACAAATATTCAATGCTGGACCATATCTGCTCGCCAGCATTGACTATCCGTGGATTTTTAAGATGGTTAGCGCATGTCTGGCTAACTTGATATGGAGAGCTACCCAGCCATGAATTAACGTATAAAGATAGGAATGCTTTTTATGCGGTCCTATTTATGCAGTAACACTGGCTGATTAGCTCTGAATATCGGGAGATAACCAGACTTTGCCCCTGAAACGCCCCCAGAATGCCCCTGACATAGCGGGCTTGCACTTCAGTGCTCTCCAGTCATTTTCAGTGAAGATAACCAGTTAAGTGTTGCTGAAAATGACTGGATAGCCACCGATAAGTGAGTTAACCGGTCAGTAGCTGTTCCCGGTCAGTTAACTGCTTTGAATATCGGCCAGTATGAGGCCTAGTATTATTATTATCTAAGTTGTCCAATTTCTCTCCTCATGCAGTTCCACAGATCCAAATGACTTCTGTCTTTCCTTTCACTTTCCACCACTAGGGATTCTCTATGCATATGCCATACTGTTAGTATTTTTGTTTCCACATTCTCCACTGGAAGTCCATTATATGCATCTATGATCCTTTCAATAAAGAAATAGTTTCTGTTGTTTCTCCTGAGTCTACCCCCTGGATCCTCAGCCTTTGACCTCTTGCTCTAGAGCATTCTTTTTTTTAGATTGGCGGGCTCTGCCCCTCTCCCAGGCCTCTTTGTAAACAGTGGGCCAAGCTAAAGTTTAAGAACTAATTTCTAACATTCTTACTTGCTTTCTTAGCACACCGAGCAGGGGATTTCAATGTATCATCAACAATGACACTTAGATCTTTTTCCTGGGCAGTGACTCCTAATGTGGAGCCTTGCATCATGTAGCTATAGTCTTGGTCCTCTTCCCTACATGCATCACTTTGCACTTGTCCACATTCAATTTTATCTAAGGTCCTCTTGCAATTTCTCACAATCCTTTAAGGAAGAGATAGGTGGAGAAAAAGAAGGAAGAAAGAGGAAGAAGAAAGATGAGAATGAAAACATAGATGAAGAAGGTAAGAGGAAAACAAAATAAAGGGGAAATAAGAGAGATGAGAGAAAAGAGTGTGAAAGGAGGAGGAAAGAGATGTGGACCAAAGAGCAGAAAGAGGAGGAGGAGATAGATGAAAGGTGAAGGAGGGAGTGGTACTAGTTGGGTTTCCTTAAGAACACTCCCTCACTGGGGCTGGAACTGAGAACAGGGAGGCCCTGAATGAGGATTCTCCCAGGGTGTTCTGGCTTGGCAGCAATATCTAAGGTGAGGAGTTCCAGGGAACAGGAGTGGACCTAGCTCAGACGCTTGCAACCCTGTGTTTGGAAGATCACCACCTGGAACCCTTTTTAAAAATCAGTATTACATTGGCCACCCCGCAATCTTCAGGTACTACGGACGATTTTAATGATTGGTTACATATTACTAACAGCAGATCAGCAATTTAATGCTTGAATGTGCGGCAAAACTAAAGTTAAAACTCTATACTGGGGTTACCTATGATTGTCAGTTCTGCTCTACACTGATGCTATGGTAAACTCTAGAATAGTCCCTTAACTGCTAGCCTATGAAACTATAATAGAGACTTTAAATGCTAAACAAATAAAGAAAACCCTAAATTCCTTAAACTGCCTTTGCTAAATAAGTAGAATTACTTAAAAGTAAAGACACTGAGATAACCTATTTAACTCTAAATCTACCTTTCCCAAGTTTAAAAGCAATTTCCCAGCAAATAATTTACCAATGAAGATTTGTCCTACTCTGGAAGTCCTCACTTCCAGCAAATGTTCTACTGCTTTGTCGTACACCCAGACTACAGAAATTACTTGAGGTTCCCATGGTACCATGACAATGACATCAACCAAGAGATTGTGAAACACAGAATGAGAGTTTGCATCTTTGGTAACAGTCCATCATCTGCAATAGCTTAGAAGGATAGTCAAAGAAGAAGAAAGAGAGTATGGCACAGACGCCAGACACTTCATCGATAGAGACTTTTAGGTCGATGATAGTCTGAAGTCCTTGCCTACCATAGGAGAAGCTGTTGACACAAGCAATGCTGGCAGAGGCCAATCTGAGACTTCATAAAATCGCCTCCATCAGACCAGAAGTGGTAAGAACATTTCCTGCCGAAGATTATGCCAAAGATTTGAAGAATTTAGATCTAAGAGTAGACACCCTTCTGCTTCAGAGAAGGCTTGGCACAGAGGTATCTTGTCCACAGTCAATTGTATAATCCACTGAGGTTTGTGGCTCCAATCACCATTCAAGGAAGATCCCTACTGAGAGAGCTTTCCCAAAGTATTGATGAGTGGGTTGTCCAACTACCACCAGAAATGCAACAAGAATGGAAGAAATGGAAAGATTCTCTAATGACTCTTGAACAACTGCACATCCCACACACTTATATCCCTGCAGCACTCAGTTCTGTCCGTCACAAAAAGATCTACATTTTCTCAGATATTTCTGAAAAGCATAAGCTGCAGGGGCCTAATTGAAAGCTACAGAAGCAGATGGGCTAACTCATCTGGGATTAATCTTTGGCAAAGCCAAGTTAGCACCACAACCCAGTTATACCATTCCACACTTAGAATTGTGTGGAACACTGCTGGCAGCATAGAGGTAGCAGAGATGATACTAAGTGAAATGGACATTCAAATAGAGACAGTCAATTTTCACACCAACAGTAAAGTCATCCTGGGCTGTATCTATAACCAAACCAGGAGATTTTACTTCTATGTCAGCAAGAGTTGGGCATATATGGAAGCCAACATGACCAGAACAGTGGCATTACGTACCAACTAAACAAAATTCAGCAAACTGCGCCAACAGAGCTGTGGCAGCATCCCAGAGAGAGAGAGAGAGATGGATGAAGCATTCTATATTTGTTAATGAATAAATTTTCCTGTTCATCTCTTCTTTATTCTTACTTAAATTTGAATTTTAAAAGTACTGCCTCAGAATCCAGAAAATCTGGACTGACCTAATCCCCGAGCAGTCCGGATTTTTTGACTTGTACTGTATAACTTCAGAGCTGTTCCCTTGTTCTTAGGCCTCACCTACTTCCAGGGCCTTAGGCCTTTCCTCAGTTTCTTGGTCCAGCTTTTACTTTGGCATTCTCATTGCCCTGGGTTAGGTAACCCATTTACTCCTGCTGACCATCTGTGAGGGAGCTCCTTTCACTCCCTGGGCTAGGGCTCATCCCTCTGGTTTCTCCTCTCCCCTCTCTGCCCCTTAGCTCTCTCCTTTCTACTGCAGGAGTTCTCAAACCCCTCCCTTTGTGGCCCTTCCTTCCCTTGATTGGCAGATATGAGTTTAGGGAAACTAGAATTCTCTCCCTTCAGGTGGCTTCCCTGTTTCCTAGGGAACACTAAACCCCTGTCAATCTATGGGGTTCCGCTCTGGGTTTTCTTCCTCTCCCGAGCTCTAAATCCCTCCTAATACATCCCAAGTGGAGAGAAGTGGAATGGGTGCACTGTGACTGCTCCTTCCAGCTCCACAAAAAAAAAAAGGAAAATCAGGAAAAAAGTTCAAATAGGGCAGGAAAACAAACCCAAAATGTCCTTGAGGGAAGGAAAAGGAGGGGAGAGGGGTCATTTTTATACTGCAAGCTCCCAGCTGTGTTCCTATCACTTTCCCAAAATCGGGAACAGTAGAACATCCCTTTACTTCAGAGATCCAAACAAACCAAGTTCTGCTCCTGGCCCTCATCCCTCTAGTTGCTGATGCTTGGAGCAAACATTTGTAGGACCATGGTCCTGTGGCCCACCCCATTCTGCTGCTTATGAATAAAATATTACAGCAGGTAAAGACTATCCCCTGGGATACTCAGCCGGTGGCGGGCAGCGCTGTTTATGTGTGCTGCTGGCGTTGAACACAAATATTCAATGCTGGACCATATCTGCTCGCCAGCATTGACTATCCGTGGATTTTTAAGATGGTTAGCGCATGTCTGGCTAACTTGATATGGAGAGCTACCCAGCCATGAATTAACGTATAAAGATAGGAATGCTTTTTATGCGGTCCTATTTATGCAGTAACACTGGCTGATTAGCTCTGAATATCGGGAGATAACCAGACTTTGCCCCTGAAACGCCCCCAGAATGCCCCTGACATAGCGGGCTTGCACTTCAGTGCTCTCCAGTCATTTTCAGTGAAGATAACCAGTTAAGTGTTGCTGAAAATGACTGGATAGCCACCGATAAGTGAGTTAACCGGTCAGTAGCTGTTCCCGGTCAGTTAACTGCTTTGAATATCGGCCAGTATGAGGCCTAGTATTATTATTATCTAAGTTGTCCAATTTCTCTCCTCATGCAGTTCCACAGATCCAAATGACTTCTGTCTTTCCTTTCACTTTCCACCACTAGGGATTCTCTATGCATATGCCATACTGTTAGTATTTTTGTTTCCACATTCTCCACTGGAAGTCCATTATATGCATCTATGATCCTTTCAATAAAGAAATAGTTTCTGTTGTTTCTCCTGAGTCTACCCCCTGGATCCTCAGCCTTTGACCTCTTGCTCTAGAGCATTCTTTTTTTTAGATTGGCGGGCTCTGCCCCTCTCCCAGGCCTCTTTGTAAACAGTGGGCCAAGCTAAAGTTTAAGAACTAAAATAATGCATTAGCTGCACTAAAACTCCAAATACTGCACCTCTGTCAGTCCAAAAAGCATGAATTGAAAATTTAAAGAAAGAGTGACAAGTCTGCACTATAGATACGACAGTTTTGAGCTGCTAGATATAAGAGGTGTGATAGGAAATTATAAATCAACTGCACGCAGGCTGTGGACTCTCACCTTCAAAATGCCGTTGTGCAATCATGGGACTATCTAGCAACAAGGCCCCTAAACTGGTTAGTGACAACTTTAACTATACTCTGCATACAGAATTATGAAACTGATACAAAGTCCAGTGTACTCTGTATGAACAGCACCCTGACTAGCAGTTAGTTTTAAAGGGCATGATTAATAATACCTATACATTTTGGCCATTAGTACATTTTGTCCTGTTGTCAAGCAGTTGCTTGGTGGCTGAATTTACTATCAAGGGAGACAGCTAGCTTAAATTAAAGCCAGACATATTTTTCTGTACTGCGTGTCCTTTTCATTAAATCAGTCAATCATGTTATACTGCATTGATGACTGTAATGTCTCTTGTCAACTAATCAAGCATGAGACAGCAGGGTTTCTCCTACTGACTTGAAATATGCCAAAGACAGCCATGAAAATTATTTTGTGGGAGGGCTGATCAGTCAAAAATTGTGTTTCTCATTTCCCATCCTCAGATTCTGCACAGACTGAGGTCATCAAAAACCAAGATAGCCCATTCCATGACTCAGGGAGCAGAATGCAAAGTGACCTTGGCAGTAAAATTCACCCTAGGGTGGGGGAGGAGGGAGAGAAGGATATAACTGTAGTGTTGCTTTTCACTGTGCATGACTTAAATAGCAAGGTTTCTGTGAAGCAATCTCAACTTGATCTCTGCACACTACTGGCCGACTCTCTTCTCTCTTCTGTTTTGTCTGATGCCAGTCTGTCCTTGTTCAGCTGGACCGTGAGTTAATAATTACCAAGGAATAGACCATTCTATTTTTGCTGTGTGTTTAGTTTGGACTCTGCTGTGTGGGTTCAAGTTTCGTAAATATAACACTACATAATTTTTTGTGTACCAAGCTTTAGTACTCAGCTAGGCTTCTTTTTAATGATTTATTTTTAACTATACAGTAGTTGCCAATGCTAGGTTACTTCATGCTTTTAGTTTGCTGCTTCAGCTATCAGATGAAAGGATAACTGAGGTGCTGAATGGAAAGAGGTACACTATTAATACACTACTTATATATACTCCCTGCAAAATTAAACATTACATGAAGAATATACAGTAATTCAATATATCTTGCATGTTTCTGAAACCACTGGACCCCCTCTCTTCATTTCTAAATAACAGAATCACATCTTTAAATTTTCTTTTCGTGTTTGTGGTTCAAAAGGAATCTACATTTTCTAAAGTTGTCATATTCTCAGAGGAATTACCGAAAAAGTATATGAATGCATTCCATTTGCCATTAAAAAGGCTATTTTAAAAGCCATTTCTGCTGATAAAACAGTGTTTAATCTATAGAAATGGCCTTTAGGGGAATTGCTTACCCTGAACATTAGTGAAAGTACATCGATGGTGCCACATCAAATGTTCTTTTACCCACTGAAGGGGAAAACATTCCTGAGTGGGAGTGAGATTTGGAAGTACACATATAATTTTGCAGTCACTAAGTAAGTGCGTGATTTTACACAGCAAATGTATCCATTCAAATTCGCAGATGTAAAAGTATGCAGGTACTTTTCTTAGAATAATTTTCAAACTGAAAATATGCACACATTGTTGCTTTGAAAATTTTACCTGCAAAGTTCATGAAATGAAAAGAACATGTGGGCTTTTCACTAATGTGTGGGTATTTACCAAACTCCTGAAGGAAAAGAGGTAGCGGTAAAATTTCAATGCAGAGTTATCCATATAACTTTATACAGAAAATATATCTGTGTATAATCAGAAGCCTCATTTACATAGGGTTTGGAGTTCAGATGTCCCAGGCTGGAACACTGACAATTCCTCCACTACTTTACAAAAGGCTCAGCCAAATGCAGAGCCTTTTATACAATACATATAAAGATGCCTGTTTACTGGCTTGTACACTGGGGGCAGCAATTTCAAAAACGTTATGCATGAAGAAAAAGAGTCCAACAACTTAATATGTGGCAAAAATAAACCCCTCTGCTGGTGCCTCACAAATCATACATCAAAATCCAAAAATTCTTTATCTGAATTTCAAGTGCACTCAGCTCCAATCGAACAGCTGTACGTTCTCTTTAAAGTTTATTGAGTATAAGGCAATGAGCCTCAGCCACGCCGCACTGCTTACATACTCATGAGTATACTGTTAATTTAAAAAGTTATAATAGGTCAGTTACAAGTATAAGGTTAAGTGTAGGGAAAGTATTGGGTTAATCATTTTTTACATATACAGCTTCTGGAGAAGAAGCACTGTAGTTTGTTCTTAGACATGCTTTTGGCTAACTTATATCACCTTTATCCAAGCTTAGAAGGTATGATATAGCTGCATGCAAATAAAAGTAGTTCATCTAAAAGGAGGTTACTGGGAAAATGAAAAGTAATGATGCAGGTGCAGGATGAGGTAAGACATGGAGAAATGTAGACGGGAAACCGGGCAGATAGACCATATAAGGGAATAGATAGTTGGACAAACAGGATAAGAATTGATCTAATGGTGAAAGAAGGTATATAATACTACTACTACTACTACTATTTAACATTTCTAGAGCGCTACAAAGTGTACGCAGCGCTGTACAAACACAGAAGAAAGACAGTCCCTGCTCAAAGAGCTTACAATCTAATAGACAAAAAGTAAAGCATTTAAATTTAAAATAAATGGGGAATTTGTATAGAGTCAGACAACCTCCTGACTGATGTTGGAATTTTGTCTCTCTTGCGTAAGAATAAACCTGTTTGTGTCTCAACCTGCTTGATCTTTTGGGATTCATGAGTATATTGGTTAAATTCTTTTAACATTAAGGAGGGTAGAGGTGGTTGAGCCAATGATGATGCGAGCGCATAAGACTCTGCTATAAGTATGTAAGCAGTGCAGCGCGCAGCTGAGGCTTATTGCCTTATACTCAATAAACTTTAAAGAGAACATACAGCTGTTCAATTGGAGTTGAGTGCACTTGAAATTCAGATAAAGAATTTTTGGATTTTGATGTAAGAAAAAGAAAAATAGTGGCATCACTTGATATCTGCCATGTATAAGTGCCAGCAATTATGTGTGGAAGGACTATTTTTTACTACTCCCATATATAAGTTCTGGCAACTAAACATACAAGAGCTATATTCCATACCTTTATACATCTAAGTCTTGGCCAAAATGAGCAGCAGTTTGCAGAAGTTTATTCATGCCTTGGATGAGGCGCAAAAGCCAACAAGGAAATATTTGGAACTGTACATGTTTTCCATTGTCATGGTTGGGGAAGGTGAGCCCTTGGGCTGTGATGAGATTAGTTCTACCTGTGCGATGTAAACGCTGCACAGGCCCTCGTAAACAGCTGCTGACAGGACCGCCTAGCAGAGTCCGGAAGCTGGAGAAGGCACGACCTCATTTGGACTGACTGGAGTGTAGGACTAGGCAGAGCCTAGCAGACTGACAGGAACAAGACAGGAGTGGTCTAGAGGATGGCTCTGAAAAGAGCCCTTTGGAGCTGGCCCAACGGAGTCGCGGTCAGGGAGTAGCTGAACCAGCAAGGCTGGAGACAGGAACAAAAAAGGCTGGAAGAGGAACAAGCAGGGCCAGAAGCAGGAACAGACAAGGCTGGAACAAGCAGGAACAAACAGGACTGGAAGCAGAAACAAGCAGGACTGGAAAAAGCAGGAACTGGCCAGGCAACAAACACTGGAGCAGCACAACTCTGGAAACCTATTGCTGAAGCACTGGAGGAATGTAGAGCACGTCCTTATATATCCCTAGCCAGGATGTGAGGTCATCTGTCAACACCCCTTCTAGGGCTATAAAGGGAAGTGCAGCAATCAGGAAGTAAAACTCACAAGACTGTTAGGGACGGCATGCTGCAATACAGTAGCAGCTTCCTGAATCAGGTGAGGGGCGTGATAGCCATCAGTGGTGTAGGCACAAGAAGGCCTTGGGGACCTGGACCCCCTCACTTTTGGCTCAGGCCCATTCTGGAATTCCGGCAGTGGCTGAATGGCTGGTGGGGATGCCCAAACCTTGCCAGCCAACTAGGTCCCCTGCCCTGCCCAAGTCCCCACCCATGCTGCCTGAGCAGCAAGGAAGTCGGTGGTGTGCTTCCACTGTCAATGCCGGCACTCCTGCACATGCTCAGTTCAGCTAATACAGAGCGGAGGTGGAGAAGAGCTGAGAGGAAATGTGTGCCCTCCTTAATCCACCCCTGCCCCCTCCTCCCAAAATGAGCTTCTGGCTGTGCCCCTGATTTCCATGGTAAAATGGAAAATACATGCAGGGCCTTTTTTGAGGGGGTACTTGGGGATACTGAGTACTGGCACCTTTTTCATTGTCTGCTAAAACTGACCCATGGATCCCAAGTTTTAATGAAAGAGCTCAGGCTCTACACACCAATTCTGCCTTGTCATAGATTCTGTGACTGGTTGCAGGGGGCCTGGGTATTGTGGGGTGGGTCCCTCAGTGATCACCCTACCCCTGAAGGGTGGCCTGGCATTTGAGTACCGGCACCTTTTTCGCTAGAAAATATACACTGAAAACATGTATAATTTTTTAACCAACCCAAAGCACAGCCAAATCTCTCTCCTTTAAATCTTTGCCTTCTGGGCCATGTCCACATGAAAATAGTAGCATTCTGAACTGGCATGCAATCTACACATGTAAATGCTGTTATTTACATGTGGATATGCAGCACAAGGCTTCCTCTAAAGTGACCTCCTACACATGTATACAGCACTATATAAAGTTATACTTGCTATTTATGCAGGAACATTTACATATCTTGTCCAATTTAGGGAGGACGTTATCAACCTGAGCTACCGTTAAGATGGGTTATTTTAGCACAGATTCCATTTTATGTGGTGAGACCTAGTTACTAATAATTCAGGTTAACAGTGAAATAACACATCTTAACAGTAGGCCGCATTGATAACTTCCCCCTTAAACTGTTTAACTTTTGGCCAATAGAGAATTATACAGCCAAAAGTCACACTTTACCCAGGCCATAAAATTGAAAGCAAAGCAGTTCTGTGGTTCAGAACTGCAGCCAACTGCACATCTGGTTTTAAATTTCAGCTCCACTGCTGTTCAAGAGCTTTGTCTGGTTAAGTTTGGGAGATAACCAGGCAAATCTCAAGTTTTCAAACATTTGGCAATTGATTACTGTATGCGGTTCAACCACTGTGTTTGGAATAACTCAGGATTAGGCATACCTTATCTGTTAAATAACAGTGGTGAGTGATCCAGTTCATCGCTGTGTATTCATTGGCTCCATACAGGACCCCTAATGAAGGCTAGTATGCCGAAACATGGTCTGTGTCGGGTTTTGCCTGTATTTATTATTGGTGAATAAACATTTTGGAACATTTCAACTGAATGCCCTTGAAACTTGTGGTCTTTGAACCTGTGGTTTTGCTGACTTCCACCCTTTTGGCTTTTGATTAAATTTCAAGTTTTAAAATTCCCTTTCCTTTTTTATTTATTTATATTTTTATTTTAGAACTTCAACATAACATTCAAGCATACACTTGAAAAATAAATCAGAAAAAAAAGAGTTACAGAAAACCCACTTAAACATCATCCATTAGTCCACAATATTGCTGGAGTCAAGCAGGATATATTAATATAGAAAAAGAAATAAAAACCTAACAACAAGGCAGATGAATGTTATACAGTGCTAACCAAAGGGAACTACTATCACAGTCGGACCACCCTCCCAAGCCACCAAAAATTCCAACAATTTGCTTAGGTTCAAGAAATAAATCACCACCATTACATTTTTACATGACATATAACAGGAAATTTTAACAAGTAAGATGACCCCAAAAAGTCCTTATGGTGCCTTGGAGTCACCAAAGAAAAACCAGGAAAATAGATAAACATTAGAACTCAGAAATTGTTCATACATAAATCTGAGGTAATTATATAATACCAAATTTCTGTTCAATTCCAGGGCAAAAGGTTACTAACAGAGTAGATCTAAACACCCTGTATTTCCACCTTAGCCTGGATAACCTCAGACTTCTGCGAAGATATCTTCACAATTTGCTATAGGGACAGGTCCAGCATTTTGATGGCATCCCATTTGGAATCACAGTTGACTTCTGCTGGTTTCTGTAATCCACTGAGGGCAGCACTATGCTGTGCTGAACCAACCCAGCAGGCACCAAAAGTTGTTGCAGTGTCAAACCTTGATCCCTGATAATCTCTCTCTCAGCCACCTCAAAAAGGAGGCAAGGGGAATGTGGCATTCCACGCACTGGCTCCCCACTCGATGAAGCAAACTTATAACCAGTGGTGTGCTGGAGCCGGCTGTTACATTTTTTAGAATCTTGCGAGCCGGCTCTCCTCCCTCTCCTCCCCCGAACTACAGTGTCCCAGACTCCGAGTCCAGTACATACCTGAAGAAGACAACCACCCTGATGGTCCAGTGGATTCTTCGGGGCAGGCAGGAATGATCGCGTCTTTCCTGCCCGCTGCCAGCGCTGACCCTCCCCCGCTGCCGGATTGCTCTTTAAAAATGGCCACCAAGACTTCCAGCGGCAGCCTCGCGAGACTTCTGCTGAAGTCTTGGAGGCCGCCCTTGTAAGTCTTGGTGGCCATTTTGAAGAGCGATGCAGCAGAGGGAAAGTCAGCGCGCCAGCAGCGCGCAGGAAAGACTGGGGATCTTTCCTGCCTGCCCTGAAGAATCCACTGTACCAGCAGGGTGGTTGCCTTCTTCAGGTATGTACTGGACTCGGAGCCTGGGACCTTGTAGCTCGAGGGGGAGGAGAGCCAGCTCGCCCTGCACCACAGAATCTCAGTCTTGAAAACATTTTTAGCTTATGAAAAATTAGTTTTGCTAGTCATCTTATATGTGGTTTAAAGATCAGCTATGCGTTTATTATTATGCCTAAGTAGCAAACCTTATGACAAATTGAAATCATGGTATGGATGGGCAGATTTGATATGCCATTGGTCTTTATTTAGGGTACTATATATAAAAAAAAGTATTTTCAAACATGCTGGCTTGTGCAGCATATGGATACACACAAAGGAAGTATAATAAGGGAATAACTTTTCATAGGTAGAGTAGTAATTTGTTATAAATCGTAATCGGTGTGTCATGTGGAGGGGCTGGTTATAGGTCCACCCTAATCCTGTTATCTTGGTGCAGAGATGTTTTTTTTCACCTGTTAGAAGGCTTCTAAAACAGACATCATGTTATGAGAATCAGGTGCTCAACGTTAAAAGTTTATATTTATTTACTTATTTATGGATCTAACTTCTCATTCCTAGGCAGCCGACTATGGAATGCTCTCCCCAGATCTATCCGATCAATCTGCGACTACCTACCCTTCCGGAAAGCACTAAAAACACATTTATTCAAGCAAGCCTATCCAAACAATCCTGACTAATCTAATGAATCATCTACCTACACATGCCCCATGATAACGACACTGACCTTAACTACATATCTCCCACCTCACTCCCCTCTCCATGGCCTATTTCTACCTATTCATCTCGTCCTTTATTCTAATATACTTAATTTTTACCCTATAATAATATTTTGTACTCCTTTTACTGTGTAAGCCACATTGAACCTGCTTTGAGTGGGAAAGCGCGGGATATAAATGTAATAATAATAATAATAATTTATGGCATTTTATCCCACATTAAACATGAATTAGATTGGAACCTGGGAGCATTTAATTTTTTTTTTCCTTGAGAGAGTAATGCATTCCCCCCCCCCCCCCGGCCCTCTCCCTGGATATAGCCAGCTCTGCAATTTGGGGGGACGCAGAGGTGGACAGTTGGTGCAGAGGTGGACAGGGGGGGGGAGCACAGAGGTGGACCAGGGAGAGAGCCTGTTGTTAAAAATTTAGCAGCACACCACTGCTTATAACCCTTCACAGGCAGTGCAAAAGCCAACAAACTGCTTCCCAGTCTCGGTGGAAACAGTTTATCTTCTGGGCTCAAAGACACTCACTCTGCACTATGGCCCAATTCATTGAATGTCGGGCTCTCCAAAGGCACTGTAGTGGATCCATGGGTCGTGATACCAGCAACCTCGAAGAAGGTCTGAATCAGCTGAAGAACAGAACTTTGCCCCTGTGGGTAGGTACATATCTGTCCTCTGTTCTTCCCCATTGTAGCTAGCACAAACAGGGAGAAAATGGCTTAAAACAGATGCCAACACAGGAGCTGACCCACAACACTTCTGCCTCAAACACCATCTTGACTCCCGCAAGTTTGGGACACTCCTTGTCTGGTTTCTTCTCGGAGGCCTGTCTGATATGGGTGGCCCTACAGCATAGCCCTCTGAATCACTGAAACACACAAGCCCCTCCACCACTACAAGGTGGTGTTCCTTTGGAGGGGTAAAATTCCCTTTCTAAACAAAATTAATACATATAAAAAAGAATTCAGCACTAGGGGGCGGTCCAAGATGGCGACATGCTGAATGCTAACGTTGGAGCTCTCTGCTAACCTGTTGAGCTTAACCTATTTCCTTCAAAAAAAAAAAGCCTCATACTAAACGTAAGGGGAAAGTAGCAACCTCGGCTACTAAAACCTCTTCTCCGGTTCAACAGTCTATTGAGAGATACACCACGAAGCAACCTACCTTGGAGCCTGGAAGGGGCCCTGCTGTTTCCATCGGTGAAGACTCCTTTGGCGACTTGGGGCTTGAGGTTACACTCTCCCCTCCAGATCTTCATCCACCGCCGATTCCCGAAGAACGCCTACTCTGGCGAACCCTATCTGACCCGGAAGAGGTCGATGCGGTTTCGAATAGAGGAACAGATGCGGCGGTTTCTGAAGGCAGCCTGATGGCAACGGCTAAACATCTTACCCCGATTTGTAGGGAGAATAAGGCTGTGACTCTCGAGAGCATTTGGACGGCTCTTCAGAGAGTAGAGTTAACGGTGGCCAATTCCGCTAAGGAAATCAAAGATTTAGTAAGTACTGTTGCAACGCTATCCCAGACTTTTACAATAGCACAGCAGGAAACAAGAGAACAAATGGAGGGCCTTAAATTGGAAGTAAAAAATATGAAAGAAGTCTCCGTAACACTTGTTAAAGAAAATATGGCGACACAACGAAGATTAGAATTGTTAGAAAACTTCAATCGGAAATTAAATCTTAGACTCTTGAATTTCCCGAAAGAAATGGGTATTAACCCCCTGGATGCATTTAAATTATACTTGCAGGAGGTTTTAAATTTTCCCCAAGACTCTATTCCACCTCTGAATAAAGCATATTATATTACTTCAAAAAAAATACCCCCAGCAACTATACAAGCAACTCCAAAGGAAATTCAGGAAGAATCTTTGAATATTACTAACATATTAGAGACTACTTTAAATGTGAACTCTGAAAGGTCTACTCTAATTGTTTCTTTTGTTTTTCAGCAAGATTTAGATGCAGTATTACGATTATACTTTAAAAAAATGCAAACAATGTTTAGGGGTAAAAGAATCTGGATATATCCTGATGTAACAAAACATACTCAAGAAAGGAGGAAGTTGTTTTTAACTTTAAGATCAGAAGTTATATCTTTAGGGGCCTCCTTCTATCTTAATTACCCCTGCAAATGTGTTATAAAATATCAGGGATTGAAATACATTTTTTACCAACCCGAGCAACTTAAAGTTTTTCTGAATATGAAGAAATTGACCAACCGTTAACCTATTGAAGATAATTATAATTGTATGTATTAGATAGGTCAGCATGTTAAGCAAATTTCTACTTTACGATTGTTTCTTTAATTTTAGTCTTCAGATGTGGTAGATCCCCCCCTATTTGTGGTCTAAAGAAGATAAAAATGTTTTCCTTTGATTTACTTTAGGGAAGGGATGTCTTTCTCATATAATATAATTCTGTTTGTACTTCATGTTAAAGGTAACAATGAATATTTCTTTAATTTCAGTCTTCAGATCAGGTAAAAGAAGATAAAAAATGTTTTCCTTTGATTTATTTTATGGGAAGGGATATTGTTTCTCATATAATATAATTCTGTCTGTATTTCCTGTCAAATGTAACAATAGTTTAATTTGATTAAAATAAAAATATAAATTAAAAAAAAAAAAAAAGAATTCAGCACTAATTAGCCAAAGATAGCTGGAAAACTCTGGTCAGCTAAATAGCTGTTCTAAAGTTATCCAGATACATTTATCTACACACTTATCCCAAGTTCTGCTGATCATCTGGATATTTTCTACCAGATTCCATATAGTGCGCCTAGTGTTCCACACCTAAATCAAAGCGTATTCCATAACAATGCGTATAACTTAATTGGCTTAACAAGCGAATCAGCACTGTTAACAGCACTTAAGCAATAATGGGCACTAATTGGCAATAATTAGAATTTACGCGCATAACTCGCTAAGCGTATGCTGTAACTCTCCATGCCTAAATTCTAATGCACACATCGAAATAAAATGTGGCATGGTTATGGGTGGAGAAATGGGAGCTTCGTGGGTGTTCCCAATCTACCCTCAGGGATTTACGCCATGTTTTCGTTGGTGTAAATGAATGCACATAGTTTTAGGCAGAGGGGTATCAACTAAGCGTATTATATATTCCACGCCTAAATCTTTTAGAATATGCTTAGGAGAAATTGATTTCTGTGCAGATTTTCCAGGTGCCATATATAGAATTCCCCCTTTAAGGATAAATATGGGGACAAATATCAAGTTTACAGCACAGAGAGCATTCCAGAAGCTTGAGGAGGGACTGAAGTCTTTGGTTGAGACTGTGACTTTTTCAGAAGCAATTCCTACATGTGGGAAGGGAGAGGAAAGACTATGTAGAACAGTGGAATTCAATAAGTGGCTTGAATCTTGGTGTACAGAAGAAGGTTTTAGATACATATGAGGATGGGGTAATACATGTAAAAATAATAAGTGTCCATGAAGGTCTTTGCAAGAAATATTTCTGAAGATGCACTGCACAAGCAGAATTCTTTTCAGAGGGTTATTCTCTCCTTGAACAGACTTTTTATGCTTAGCTTAGTCTATGTGGCTCTGTAAATCACTAGCACATTTAACTGCAACAGAGATATGGGTGCCAGAACTGCAAAATAAGCACTCACCTTCCCAGTCATTTCTACCCTTCTGAAAGAATAGAATTTTTGTCTTCATTTCCTCAGTAAAGTGACACATATATTCATGGCTAGATTTCCCTCAGTGTTAATAGGCAATTAGGCAGGAAGAGGGGAGAAAAAAAAGAGGTGTTCCTCCCTTCCCCAAATCTGCCCTCTGGCAATGAGGGAAGAGGGGGGGAAAGGGGGAAAAGAGGTGCTCCTCCTCTCCATCCATGGATCCTGCTCATCAACTTTGCTTACTTTCCTCTTGAACCAGGTCCTACGGATGGTGCTCCATCCCCTACTGCTGCGTGTACTAGACCATGGGTAGTGCACCATCCGTAGGGCCTGTCTAGAGTGTGAAGTTGTGCAGACCCTATGCTCAGTGGTGTGCTGGAACTCTCATGGGCTCGCAAGAGCCATTTATTAAGTTTTTAAGAATTTTGGGAGCCAGTTGTTAAAGTAGGCCTCCCCATGGTTACTTTAACAACTGACTCCCAAAAGTGTTCTCGGGTCCCTTCTTGAATTCTCTTTTACTTTGCTGGTGGGGACGCTGAGCCCCGCTAGCCAAGTAAGTAGACTGTTGCTGTTCCCTGCTCCTTGTTTCTTGCGCCTGTGTGAGAAGTCCAAGCTTGCTGCTCAGAGTCAGAAACAAGCAGCGGGGAGTAGTTGCAGTCCATTTATTGGCTGGTGGAGCTCGGTATCACTGCCAGCAAAAGTATGCCTAGCTTGTCAGCATGGGGGGGGGGGGGGGGACAGACTTGTGTTGCTCCCCCAGTCTACCTCTGACCCCCCCAAATTGCAGGGCTAGCTACGCCCAAAGAGCTGGTTGTTAAATTTTTTTTTTTTTCAAATTTTTCATTATACAATATTCAATCAATCTTGAATATTACACGATACATGCAATAATTCCATCTTTAATTACAAAATCATACATCTAAGAAACTAATAACACCTATCAACCACAAATAAATGTAATTGATCCAAGAGGAAAAATATAAATAATTATAAGCTAATATAACAAAGCTCAATCGATTATACTTATCCAAAGATTGCGTCATATTCAGAATGACCTAGAGCTGGTTGTTAAAATTTAACCAGCACACCCCTGCCTATGCTGAATGTTTGAACTGCATTTGCAACTCCTCCTGCTTCAAGCATAGACTGGATTGAGGCAGGGTAGCAATGGCAATGTGTAGAAGTTATAAACTAAATAATGGTTGCAGGGGGGTGAGATACCCACATCTGCCAACATGCACAATCAATATAAGGCATTTAGAAGTTGCCACCAGAAGCAGTTGCCTACATTACCCTGACTAAATCCAGGCCTGTCTATGTTTTGGTGTTCTATTCTCTTCTCCAGTGGGTCACAGACAGTGCATTTTTTCTAGCAAAAAAAGTGCCGGTACTCAAATGCTAGGCCACTCTTCAGGGGTGGGATGATCACTGAGGGGCTCATCCCATAATAGCCAGGCCCCCTGCAACTAGTCACAGAATCTATGACTAAGCAGAACTGGTGTGTAGAGCCTGAGCTCTTTCATTTAAAACTTGAGGTCCATGGGTCAATTTTAGCAGACAATGGAAAAGGTGCCAGTACTCAATACCCCCAAATACCCCCTCAAAAAAAACCCTGGAGATCAGTTTGATGCTACCATCTCCTTCCTCTCAGCTTCATTTTTTCTGGAAAGAGCTGCCTTTAAACACAAGTGAACCATGTACATTATCTCCCAGATTTTATATAAGTCACCCAAATTTGAGCACCCAGGGCAAATGTGTGCACAAATTATTTAGTTAACGAGGCATCAACAACCAATAATTGGAGTTAATTTGCAACAATTTGGATTTGCACACACATCTCTCCTAGTCACTATTCTATAACGTCCATGCCTAAATTTCTTAGCACACAACTCAAAAGAGACATGCCCATGAGAAGAGTATGGTGGATTGGGGGCATTCTCAGACATTAGATGCGATGTTATAGAATAATGTCATATTGGCTCCTAAGTTGGACACCGGCATTACACCGGGTTTCAGCAGGCGTAAATCCAGCACCCAACATTAGTTGTGAGATCCGCATTAAGCCTGTTTGCAGAAGGGGCAAGCCAGGTCAGGGGGAAGGCCCAGGGCCGAATACTTTCTGTTTCAAAAGGTACTGTGGGGAGGGGGGGGGGGGGGAGAGGTGCGGATAGGGGAGAGCGGGAGCGAGAGCCGCGGGAAGGTCTGATAGGGGAGGGAGAGCTACGGGGAGGTCCAGCAGGCGAGGAAGCGAGTGATGCTGGGCAGCATGTGATTATTAATTTTCTGAAACACCACCTGAATTGAGCATGTTCCAACCTGAACATCTCAATTCCAAGATCTATATTACATTGACCACCCTCCAATATTCAGGTACTATGGATGATTTTAAAGACAGGTTTCAGATCACTAACAGCAGATCAGCAATTTCATGTTTGAGTTCTTTCAGTACCCTGGGGTGTATGCCATCCGGTCCAGGTGATTTATCACTCTTTAATTTGTCGATTGGGCTCAGTACATTTTCCAGGTTCACCGAGATTTCTTTCAGTTCCTCTACATCATCACCCTTGAAAACCATTTCTGGTACAGGTAGATCTCTTAAATCTTCTTCCATAAAGATCGAAGCAAAGAATTCAATCTCGCCACTATGGCCTTGTCCTCCCGTTTTGCTCTTTCATGATCTAACGGTTCCACAGACTCCCTCACAGGCTATCTGCTTCTGATGTACTTGAAAAAGGTGTTATTATGAATTTTTGTCTCTGCAGAAATTTTTCTTCAGAATCTCTTTAAGCCTTATTTATAAATGCTTTGCATCCAGCTTGACAGTGCTTATGTTGCTTCTTATTTTCTTCATTCGGATCCTTTTATCCATTCTTTGGAGGATGTTTGTTTGGCTCTGATAGCCTCTTTCACTTCACCTTTTAACCACATTGTCTGTCATTTACTCTTCTTTCCACCTTTGTTAATACGTGGAATACATCTTGTCTGGACTTCCACAATGGTATTTTTAAACAACATTCATGCCTGATTTAAACTCCTAACCTTTGTGGCTGATCCTTTTAGCTTCTTTTTAACCATTTCCCTAATTTTGCCACCCTTTCAAAAATTAAATGCTGCCACAATAGATTTCCGTAGTGACTTCACTCCAGATATCAGCTCAAATTTGATCATGTTATGATCACTGTTTCCCAGCGGATCCAACACAGTTACCTCTAGTACTATGCCCTGCATTCCACTAAGGACTAGATCTAAAATAGCTCCCCCTCTTGTTGGTTCTTGGACTAGTTGCTCCAAGAAGCAATCATGTATTACATCTAGGAATTTTACCTCCCTAGCGCTCCCTGATGTAACATTTATCAAGTCAATATTGCGGTAATTGAAATCACCCGTTATAATGCCGTTCAATGTGTCAGCTTTCCTAATTTCTGTAAACATTTTGTTCATCTGCCTGTTCGTTCTGTCCTGGTGGACAGTAGTACAGCCCTACTAGTATACTCTCTCCCTTCACACATGGATTTCTATCTACAAGGATTCCACACTTCTATCTGTTTCATGTAGAATATTTATTTTGTTTGACTCAATTCCCTCTTTAACATACAGCGCACCACCTCCAATTTGATCCACTCTCATTGCGATATAATTTGTACCCTGATAACACAGTGTACCATTGATTGTCCTCCTTCC
Source organism: Microcaecilia unicolor (assembly GCF_901765095.1). Taxonomy (NCBI): domain Eukaryota; kingdom Metazoa; phylum Chordata; class Amphibia; order Gymnophiona; family Siphonopidae; genus Microcaecilia; species Microcaecilia unicolor. The sequence continues at coordinate 353,046,113 of NC_044032.1, read as the reverse complement.
ACCAAGTCTCTGACATGCCTATTATACCTACCTTTTCATTTAGTGCAATATACTCCAACTCTCTCATCTTATTTTTTAGGCTTCTAGCATTTGTATATAGACACTTCAAATTGTGTTTTTTTTTCTTGCATCTACAAGCTGCTTTGAAGTTGATGAGGATAATTTGAATTCTTTACTCTGTTCTCCCATTCCTGGCTTTCTTTCACCATTATTGAAACATTTCTATTGGGTACTCTACTTTGATAACTCCCACTCACCTGGTCCATAACCAGATGTTTCAGTGGCATTATCTGTTTAATGCGCTATAAATCCAGATAGACCTCCTCAGCACTATGGGGTAAACATAGAAACAGAGAAAAATGAAGGCAGATAAGGACCATATGGTCTATCCAGTCTGCCCATCCATGCCATCTACTCTCCCTTTCAATCCCTTACAGATCATATGTACTTGTCCCAAGCTTTCATGAACTCAGATACAGTTTTCATCTCTACCACCTCCACTGGAAAGGTAGTGTTGGGATGATCTGGGGCAGATCCTGGACAGAGTTTCCACTTACCTGGTTAGTGGCAATTTTCAGTCTGCTAACTGGATAACTGCCTGGATAAAGTTAGAATGTTAATAAGGCTCTTTATCGAGTACTTTTTCAGGTTACGGTAGTGGGCTGAGAACCTGGGGAACTGGGTTTGATACCTACTGTGGCTCCTTGAGACCCTGGGCAAGTCCATTTAATCCTCCATTGCACCAGGTACAAAAACAGATTGTGAGCTCATTAGGAACAGAGAAAATACCTGCATATAACAAATGTAAATTGTTTTGACTGTACCACAGAATGGTGGTATATCAAATCAGTAGCGCAGCCAGGCTGAGGGCCAGGGGGGAACGGCGAGCGGAGTACTGATGGTGCAGTATTTTAAACATGGCAGACTGAGTAAAAAATAGGCGCTGGCACCTTCGGAAGTCTGTTTGGCTAACTACGCCTCTGTATCGAATCCCTTGACTCTTTACTGGTTTAAATATCACCTGTACCTGGATAGGTACTGGCAGCCAAGTTACAGCAGTGCCCGGTATCCAGATACTGGCTCAGAATATCTGGGTATAAAATAACTGAGGCAATCAGTATTTAAATCAAATGCTAACCACTGTAGGTTGAATATTACCCCCCCCCCCCCCCCCAAGTCAATAGAATCCTTGGGAATCCCAACCTCATGTGTATAATTCTTCCTTGCATCTACTCTGGATACCCTGTGATCATGACGCCAAGTTTGTGACCTGATAGATGGGTCAAACACCCCTTACCACCATAATCAGGACAGAGGGTATTGACGTACACATCCTGGTTCTGGTGAACCAACTGTTCCAGGTCAGCCTTCTGTGCAGCACAAAGCTGATCATCAAATGGGACTTGCAGGGGCCCAGACTGTCAGCACTCCAGTCTGAAATTTTCCCTTTGGACCAGCACCGCAGTCACTGGAATTCACTTCTTTAATAAATTGATGTGGAAGATCTTTACCTTATCCCTCTTGTCTGGTTGGGCTATCTTGTAATTTACAGGTCCTGTCTTCTCCACTATTTCATCAGGTCATTGCCACTTGCATAATAGTTTGCATTCTGAGAAGCGGAGGACTAAGACTCTATCCCCTGGATGGAAGGTTCTCTGTACTGCCTTCTGGTTGTAGGTTCAGGCTTGACCCATCTGAGCCTTCTCCATGCTAAATTTGGCTGCTTCACCTGCTTTTCTCAGCCTCTCCTGCACGGTGAGCACATATTTAGCCAAGTTCTTTCTTGGGCTGGGTTCCTCCTCCCAAGCTTCCCAAACTGTATCCAGGATTCCTCTAGGTCTCTGACCATATAATAATTCAAACAGAGAGAATCCTGTTGAACTCTGGGGCACCTCCCAGACAGCAAACAGTACATACTGGACTAGAGTATACCAATTCTTCCTGTCTTCAAGCATAAACTTTCTCAGTATTTCCTTCCATTAGCCCATCTGTCTGTGGATGATAAACTGATGTCTGCAAGGTATTTACTTTGTGCAGAGCATATATAATACAGGATCAATGAGACTGTCTATCAATAGAATTGTTAAGGATTGATGCTGAGGGTGTTACTTCGGCTATATAATTGCTTGATACAGTTAAAATGGGAACAGCTTCCAGAGAAAGGCAATTACCTCGGAGAAAGGGAAACTGCTGGGCTAGCTGGATTGGAGACATAGCATCTAGAAACATTTTCACACTTCATACAAATTTCAATAACATCTGTTGAGAGATAAATGAGGTAACAAAAGAGAGGGAACAAAGTACAAACTAAAGTCCAAACAAAAAAACAGCACCACGGGCCTTTAAAAATGGAACACAGTTCTTTAATGAATGAGCCTTGACGTGGTGCTGTTTTTTTGTTTGAGAGATAAATGAGACCACCTTTACTTTTCTGTGTTATCAATGAATACAGTTCGCTGCCACTATCATCACTCAAAGTTTTTATGCAGGGCTCACAATGTAGAGATGTTTACAACTTAAAAACAACAAATCTAGCAATGTATACAACAATTTGTTTCTGATCACATAGCCAGATAGGTCTTGGGATATAGGTATAATTATGGTTTAGTATTGCATTTTCAACAGGATCAATGAGACTGTGTCTATCGATAGAATTATTAGGGACTGATGCTGAGGGTGTTACTTCGGCTATGTAATTGCTTGATACAGTTAAAATGGTAACAGTTTCCAGAGGCAGGCAATTACCTCGGAGAATATCTTGCAGATCACTATGCATATGTATTTTTCTATAAGCAGCAATGAACTGCCTAGCTGATGGGTTATTGTTACTGCTCCGAAGACACCAAATTTTTCAAAAAATAACTCCAAATGAGCTTGGCTTATTTTAAAGGCACATAGGAATCTCATTTGATATTCAAGTATATCAATCAGGAAGTCATAGAGCATCAGCAAACTGTAAATGCAAACTATAAACCCCTGGAATCCAGTTTTATGAACTGAAATAATATAGATTTGCGATGTCTGGACTCCTTCAAAGACGTTATATAATCCAACGCTCTCAAAGAAAGGGCTCTAAAGGCAACATAAACAAAGAACATGTGACAATTAGCAAATTGTGGACTTGGGCTACTATTGTATAAATGAGTTAGCCAAGTGAAATCACAAACCTGGTCCTGGAGGCACCCCAGGCAGTCAGGTTTTCAGTTTATCCACAATGAATATCCATGAGAGAAATTTGCATGCATTGCCTCCAATGCATGCAGATCTCTCTCATGAATATTCATTGTGAATATCCTGAAAACCTGACTGCCTGGGGTGCCTCCAGGACCAGGTTTGGGAGCTACTGGGTTAGCCTAACTACCATCAGAGGCAGACACAATCATATAATTAACATTATAATTTTGTTCACATTTGGGTAATAACTGAGAAAATGCTGTTATCAAATCATATTAGGAAGTTTGAAGTTGACTTGGTTAACTTCTGCTGAATATCAACCAGCTAATAGTTTTAAGGCTAGATTTTCTTTGCTGAACTCATGCTGACTCATTTCCCCTCCACCAGATGTATTCCTCCTTGATTTTAAACAAGAAGGGCATCCCATCAAGCTATGCATTACCATTTGGAAAACATAAATACCATTCAACTCCAACTCTTCTACTGCCCTTAGCTATCATTATTCCCAGGACACATCTATATACATTATTTGATATCTCTCGTATAAATAGTAGTAATAAACAATATTAAGTGCATTTTTATAATATACCACTGCATTCCACAAAACAAAAGGAGTAAGTTCCCACAAACCATCTTTCTCATTTGTTCTAGGCACAGGAAAAAAAAAGATTTTAAATGCTCCTAGGTTTCAACCTAACTCATGTTTAATGTGGGATATAAATGTCATAAATAAATAAATATAAACTCTGAATGTTGAGCACCTGATTCTCATAATATGATGTCTGGTTTAGTGGCCATTTACCAGGAGAAAAAAATGTCTGCACAAATACAACATGTGCTAGGGAGTCCCTCTAACACAACAAAGGCCACACACTTGACTTAATAGCTTATAAATTCACAGAAACACACCATATAATGCACAACAATGTAAAATGGGAAGAAACACCATGGTCTGACCACTTCAAACTCCTCACGACCCTCTACTGGAAGGAAACCTCCCCCCAAACCACAACATCCACACAACTTATGAATCCTGAGGCAGAATCAACAACGAAACTTTCTGGAACAACATGTATTCCAATTCCTGGTCACCCCCCCCCCCCCCTTCAATTCCTCACAATTCCTAACATCCTGGGAGGACAGATACCTGACAATCCTCAACAATATAGCACCCCTGAAAATGAAGAAAATGGTCAGAACCAAGGTGAACCCATGGTACAGCAAAGAACTAAAAGAACACAAAAGAGAATGCAGAAAATTGAAAAGGTTATGGCAGAAACACAAAACAGACGAGAACAAAACAAAATGGAAATCAGAACTCAGACAATACAAAGTGAAACTGAGGACAATCAGATTCAACCACTAAAAGCAAATAATTGGATTGGACTACAAAAACACAAAAAAACTCTACTGCATAATTAACTCACTTCTAACTACAGATCAACAGACATGTGAAACAAAAAACTCTCCTGAAGCACAAGAACTAGTTAACTATTTTGAAGATAAAATAACAACAATGAGGGCCACCTTCCAAAAAGATGCCCCAGACTTGGAGCTGTACTTAAGTAATCAGACATGACAAGTCATACAACACTGACAGATCATGGTCAGCATTCTCACCCCCACATACGACACTAGTTTGGCATTTACTTCTCAAAACAACCAAATCTCAATGCTCACTGGACATTTGCCCCATTTACCTATTAGAAGAACCTCCCACCCAATTCCTAGAAAGCATCACTGCCTGCTTAGCTGACCTACTAACCACAGGCATCTTCCCTGAGGAAAAAGGTAACATCATTCTAACACTTATCTCCAAAAATCCCAAATCAAGCAAAAGCGATGTCAAAAACTACAGACCAGTGACCTCTGTACTCCTCATTGCCAAATTATTAGAATGTATAGTCAATAAGCAACTCACCAAATACCTGCACAACGTCTCAATACTTCACGTCTCGTGAGGAACAGAGAATGACATACAACTTGGGCACTCGTACCACCCCTGTGGTTTAAATACTGTAATTGAATTTACACCTTTTTGTAAATATATTTGCTTTTTGAGGTATTCTTTCTTAGATTTTGTTACTTTGTAACATTATCTTATATATACCCCTTGTCAACTTCGTTTTTTATTCAGGGTGACCTTTTTATCAAACGTTTCTCATATATATATGTAACATGATTCCAGGCTTCTTTCTGCATATGTAGGGAATCCAACAGTGATAGATTACGAGCCAGTTCAACAGCATGTTTATCCTTCCCAGCCTGGTCATCCTTAACGCTTATCAGATGACGTAGAACAAGAGCCCGATAATGTTGTTTGAAATTGACTATTATGCCTTGATCCATAGGTTAGATCAGAGAGGTAGTGTTTGGTGGCAGAAAGACCACCTTGACGTTAGACAGCCTGACATCATCCCTGTGTGCAGCACAATTATTACAAAGCAGCAAAATCTGATGCTTTTGTACCCGCATTCTAGTGTCTAACTTCTTTAGCCACTGCTTACAAATTTCCCCAGTCATCCATGAATTTGCGTTAGCCTCATATGACACAGGAAGTCGCTTAACTTTCTTGAAGCAACGGGGCTGTTTGCTCTTTCCAATGGCGAGGGGTTCCAACTTCTCACCATAGTGCAGCAAAGGAGGATCGTCAGTCGGTCCTTCGATGTTATACCTCCAGTAGTATCGGCATGTTTGAATGCAAGTGTTCCATCAGGAATCGCTCGCCAGTAGAGACCATTTTCATCAGCACTGAAAATGTCATGAGGCGCAAACTCGTTCAAGATGGTAGGAAGAACTGAAACAACCGAATTTTCAGCACCAAAGTCATCAGCGTCTTGTTTCTCACCATGCTGTTGCTTGAATTTTATGCTGTTCCTCTCCTTCCATCTTTCCAACCATCCAACAGTGGCTTTGAATTCAGTTAGCCCAAGATTTTCAGCTAGCTGGTTAGCTTTCTCCATAAGCAGTAGACCGCTGACAGGAAACTGTCTGCTCCTGACTCGAGAAAACCACCAAATAAGAGCATCTTCTACCTCCTCAGCTTTTCCTGCCCGTTTTCATTGTGGATTTGTATTTTTTTGCCAGTCTTCCAGAAGCTGGTCTTTCTGCTTCAAGACACGTGAAATTTGACTGGGATTGACACCATATTCTTTAGCAATAGATGCTTGGCTTTGTTTTCTAATTTTTAAAGAACTTCTATTCATTCAGCCAGTGTTAAAGTCTTACAGTTCCACCGCGATGACGACGACGACGACCCCAGTGCACGCTCTAACAGCATTCTTTCTCTTATTCTGCCTATGGCAGTTAAAGAGGCAGTAAATTTGAAATCTCGTTGGTTGCACGTGCCAATCGGCTTCCATATTCCATGAGCGTGCTTATGCGGAGTCTTTCCTGCAGAGGAGCGGTCTTGAACCATGCATATAAGTGAATCTTGCACTTATCAGTGGTGCACTAAATCAAAGTTTGTCCCCATAGAAATTGATAGTGCCAAAAACGGGACCGAAGTACGGCATGCAGTTAAACAGAGCATGCGCTTATCCGACGTGCACTTAAATGGAGTGCAATATATATATATATATATATATATATATATATATATATATAACATATACATTATTCTAGTATACATTTCTTATTACCTTTTAATAAGATTTATATAAACTGTTATGTTTCTCATCATATGCTTATATATGCAGTTTTAATTTGCATTTCTATTGAGTCACAGTCTGTTTTATTTTTATTTTTGTTTTATTCCATTTGTTTTTTCAGACTTGTCTTTTATTATCTATTTTTTAGTTTTATTATCTTTTAATATTTGTATCAGACACTTGCATTTTTAATGGTGTTTGTGTTTCTCAATATTACCACTTTTTGAAATTTTGGCGCTCTTTCTGGTGACATCACTTTGAACGGCAATATTTAAATAGGGTAGCGAGAGATGGTTTCCCTTTCTTATTGACAGATGCGGTTCATGACGATACCTGCGTTGTACACTGATTTGTATTGGTGAGTTTATGGTTTCAGTTTGTTGGTTCCTTTACATTTATTTGTTTGACCTTTCCATTTCTTTAGCCGGCACACTGTGTATATATGTGCTTTTGTCTCACCAGGGAGCACATTTATAACACATAGAGGGGCATAATCGAAAGGGGCGCCCAAGTTTTCCTGAGGACGTCCTCGCAGGACGTCACGGCGAAGGGGTGGGGAAACCCGTATTATCAAAACAAGATAGGCGTCCATCTTCCGTTTCAATAATACGGTTGGGGACGCCCAAATCTTGACATTTAGGTCGTCCCTAGAGATGGTCGTCCTTAGACTTGGTCGTTTCTGATTTTCGGTGATAATTATTATTATTATTAACATTTGTATAGCGCTACCAGACACACGCAGCACTGAACACCTGACACAGAGAGACAGTTTTGGATAATGGAAACTAAGGATGCCCATCTCAGAAACAACCAAATGCAAGCCCTTTGGTCGTGGGAGGAGCCAGCATTCGTAGTGCACTGGTCCCCCTGACATGCCAGGACACCAATCGGGCAACCTAGGGGGCACTGCAGTGGACTTCAGAAAAAGCTCCCAGGTACATAGCTCCATTACCTTGTGTGCTGAGCCCCCCAAAACCCACTACCCACAACTGTACACCACTACCATAGACCTCATGGGTGATTGGGGGCACCTAGATGTGGGTACAGTGGGTATCTGGTGGGTTTTGGAGGGCTCACATTTACCACCACAAGTGTAACAGGGAGGGGGGGATGGGCCTGGGTCCGCCTGCCTGAAGTGCACTTCACCCACTAAAACTGCTCGAGGGACCTGCATACTGCTGCGATGTACCTGAGTATGAAATTTGAGGCTGGCATAGAGGCTGGCACAAAATATTTTTAAAGTTCTTTTGAGGGTGGGAGGGAGTTAGTGACCACTGGGGGAGTAAGGGGAGGTCATCCCCGATTCCCTCTGTTGGTCATCTGGTCAGTTCGGGTACCTTTTTGTGCCTTGGTTGTTAGAAAAACAGGACCAGGTAAAGTCGTCCAAATGCTCATCAGGGACGACCTTTTTTTTTATTATGGTTAGAGGAGCCCATGTGTTAGGCACGCCCAAGTCCCACCTTCGCTACGCCTCCGACACGCCCCCGGGAACTTTGGTCGTCCCCGCGATGGAAAGCAGTTGGGCATGCCCAAAATCGGCTTTCGATTACGCTGATTTGGGCGACCCTGTGAGAAGGATGCCCATCTTCCGATTTGTGTCGAAAGATGGGCGTCCTTCTCTTTCGAAAATAAGCCTGCAGGTCTTCTAAGTGCAGTTGGGCTTTTTGCATCATCGGTGAGCACAGGTATCACACCTTGTCTGTTTATTGCAAGTGGCATTGCCTCCTTATAATGCTTTGAGGTATCTCTCTCTTTTTTGTTTTTATTAACTTTTTCTTGGTGGCGTCATTATGATTGACGGTATGTGAATAAGAAAGCAAAATAAGAAAGTTTCTCTTTCCCATGATATCTGCTTGGGGATTTTTTTGTATTGACAAGTTTATGGTTTCGTTTTTCTTGGTACCATTTTCTTTTTTTGACTGCACTGAACCAGTCTTTCAACTGAAGTCCGTTTTCGTTTTTCTACATCATTGTAAATGTAATGATTTTAGGTATGCCATGATGAGATACAACATTATTTTTTTTCCCTTTGTTTAAAGTTTTGATATGGACATTTTGTTTTTATTTTTTTATATAATTGAATATTTAACATTTTTACATTTTGTTTTAATCAAAGATGTCCCCTGCCTTAATAGTGTTGGTTTCTCTTGGTGTAGACTTGTTTCAGCAGTATTGGGTTTTCCCTGGTGCAGACACATTTCATTATTTCATTTACTGCTAGACAATGGTGCATTTTGAGGCCGTATATACATATGCTTTAGTTGTGTGTCTTTTTTGTATACTTACCTTTCCTATACACAATTATGTTTGTTTTATACATGAATATGTACTATAAGTTATGGTATATATCTGTTTTAATTTTGATTACAGGTTTTTTAACCAGTTTGACGACCAGTCTTGGAAATACGTTAGTTTATTATTTCCAAGGTATGTTTCTTTTTACAGTTTTATTTGATTGATTATAATTACATTTTTTACTATATATTTTTTATTATTGTTATTTTTATCCACTTCTATTTACCTTTGTTGATATATTTATATGTTTTTACAAATTTATATATGTTTATTTATTATTGTTTATTTAGATTGTAAGCTCTTTTGAGCAGGGACTGTCTCTTTGTGTCAGGTGTTCAGCGCTGCGTGCGTCTGGTAGCGCTATACAAATGCTAGTAATAGTAATAATAATAATAATATTGTGGTGGTATTGCCGGATCCATTGTCATCCTGGGCCTCGCTGGCATTGTCCGCCTCCAGCTGCTTTTGTCTGCCTCTGGTGACCACTACCACTCTCCTGGCCGCATATTGCTGTTTCGCCTGCGCTTACTGGGTATTGCTACAGCTCCCAATTGTGGATCACCTTGCCGTGAACTGTTCGAACCACTCTGGGCCATCTCCGCATCTGGATTTCCACCGTCCATCTTAGTCTCTCGTATTTATTATTTATTTATTTATTGCATTTGTATCCCACATTTTCCCACCTCTTTGCAGGCTCAATGTGGCTTACAATGTGTCGTTGTTAGTAGATAGTAGATTAGGAGATAACCGTTAGTGTTACATAAAAGTAGCATCATTGAAATTTAAACAAGAAAATATAAGTAGAAAACATTGCTGATTATAGGTAAAGGTGTAGATGTCGTAGAGAATAGCGTGTTCGAAATTTAACAAATAGATATAAGCAAGAGCATTGTTGATAGTAGGTAGGTTGCGATGTATTACAATTATAGTTGCTGCTCTTTTTGGTATGCCTTGTTGAACAGGTGGGTCTTCAGGGATTTGCAAAAGTTAATTGATTCATAAGTAGTTTTTAAGCTGCACGGCAATACGTTCCATAGCTGTGTACTCAGATAAAAGAAGTTAGACGCATGCGTTAGTTTGTATTTTAGGCCCTTACAACTGGGGAAGTGCAGATTAAGGCATGTTCGAGATGATTTTTTAGCGTTTCTGGGCGGCAAGTCCACTATATCTGACATGTAGGCTGGGGCATTTCCGTGGATGATTTTATGAACTAGAGAGCATATCTTGAACGTGATGCGTTCTTTATGTGGAAGCCAGTGTAATTCCTCTCTCAGGGGCTTAGCACTTTCATATTTTGTTTTTCCGTATTTGAGTCTTCCCTTTTCCATCTTACCCTGTTCCTTCCCCCCTATCCAATGTAATTGTAATTGATTAATCTGTACATTGTAAGCCACTTTGAGTCTGCTTTATGTGGAAAAAAGTGGGGTATAAATGTTCATAAATAATAATAATAATAATTTTACAATTTATAGACCCCTGTTGCAGACCGATTGGGCCAAAACACGAATTGTGTCGGGTCGTGTTCCATGTTTTTAGAAGATTACTGAATAAACTTTGGTTTGAACATCAACTGTGAGGAAGTTTCGTTGCTCTATTTCTCTACTTTTGGTGCCCAATTTTGTTGACCGGCATTGAATATCCGGCTTATTTTTGCCCAGATCCAGGCCAATATTCAGTGCTGGCTGGTTAAGTTGGAAATGGCCAAAGATATTCCAGGTACCAATGCAGCCAAATTTGGCCACCAAACTTGACTGGCGATGCACCGAAAATTGGCGGATAGACAGTTATATCTCACAATATAACCAGCGGTAAATGGAGATATTCAGCAGAAGACAGCCAGCTATCTCCTGCTCAATATCGCCAGATAGACAGCTAAGTACTATTTAACAATCCAGGTGCTGTTCCTGGCTGGTTAAATGGTTTTGAATATCATGGGGTTAGTTTTTAATGTGGTTCTTGAAAATTGCTGGCACATAACTCGAGAGTCTAGGAGATGCATGGATTCAATCCCTAGCAAACTATCCACTATAGGGCCTGATTATCAAGATTTTCCTCTGAACACAGAATGGTTCAAGTCAGATGCTTGGTATCTAATCATAGTAACATAGTAACATAGTAGATGACGGCAGAAAAAGACCTGCAAGGTCCATCCAGTCTGCCCAAGAAGATAAATTCATATGTGCTACTTTTTTTATTTGTACTGTCCTCTTCAGTGCACAGACCGTATATATGTCTGGCCAGCCCTATCCCCGCCTCCCAACCACCAACCCCGCCTCCCAACCACCAGCTCTGGCACAGACCGTATAAGTCTGCCCAGCACTATCCCCGCCTCCCAAATACCAACCCCGCCTCCCAACCACCAGCTCTGGCACAGACCGTATAAGTCTGCCCAGCACTATCCCTGCCACCCACCACCGGCTCTGGCACAGACCGTATAAGTCTGCCCAGCACTATTCCCGCCGCCCAACCACCAGCCCCGGCACAGACCGTATAAGTCTGCCCAGCACTAGTCCTGCCTCCCAACCACCAGCCCCAGCACAGACCGTATATGTCTGCCCACACTAGCCCCGCCTCCCAACCACCAGCTCTGCCAATCATCACAGTGCTCTCAGTTGTCGGCAGCCATTATTGGTCTGTCCCACTTCCATTATGTTTGAGCAGCCGCCTGTCATCATAGCTTCATATCTGACAACTTCAAAGGAAGGATGGTAGAAAATTCATTAACATCTCTGGAAAAAATGTGAATATCCAGTAAAAATGAGAATTGTTTCCCTTCATATACCTCTTCTTTACTCCATATCTATACTGCAGACCCGTCTGTAGGATTCACTAAAGCAGTGTCACAAATAGCACTGAATTTCTTGAAATATAAGCAGCTGACTTTTCCATGGAAAATGAAATCTCTTACTTACACTCTAAACACAGCAACCACACTATTGTAGTTTCTAATAATAAGCGACCTCATAATAAATGACCTCCGTTTTCCCTTTAATTCCCAGACGTCATCCTCATGCTTCTTAGGTCCTGGCTGGGTTCCAGTAATGTGGCTCAAGCAGTCTGTGTTACTTCACTTTTTATCTTATCAATGACAGGATCCAAGGCCTACTTTACTGAGGCTTTTTTTTCCCCATTCTGTGCTATGGGAGAAAAGCTTAAAGATCAATATAACTACTGTGGCAGGCATGTTTTTCAAAATGATGACGAGTGTTTTAAAAGACACAATTTCAGCTCTGCTATTTGAATAGCCAACAACACTGAATTTACATGACGAACATTCACAGACAGCAGCTATCCATACATTCCCTCTTTCTTGGGCTGATGTTTAAAAGCTAATGCCAACACTAGAGGTGATTAGCACTGGACTAACACCAGCATTAATGTGCACAGAATGCTCAAGAGGCTGTAGCGTAGGAGCAGCGTGTGCCAAAGATTAGCAAAAATTGCATTTTAGTGTAGGCGAATAGATGTAGCTATTCCCTCCCAATGCTCAGAGAAACAGTGCTCAAAAAACCTTGCACTATCACCGGAAACCTACCGCCAGCTCCGAGGTCACATTGAGGAGCTAGAAGAAAGGATTTCTCATGATTTTTCTTTTAAAATCTGCTGGGTTTTATTTTATGTGAAAGAGGAAAGAAGCCCATGCAAATATGTAGGAGTCTGAGCAAAACCGAAAGTGGAAGCACACGTTGGCTCCTGTTTTCTGTGCTTAAATATAAGCTTTTCAAGAGAAAAAAAATGTTTGAAAAGCTTATATTTAAGGAGCAGAAGAATGGCACAGATGTGTGGCTACACTTCAGGGTTTGAATGCGCATGTGCACAAGAGCTTTGCTTACCACAACACTCTTCTTGTGTGCATGTTCCAGGCATGTTCTTCCCCCTTGCAGAGCTCCCATTTAATTTGAATGCTGCTAATGCTGAGTGTAACCCGCTCCTCTTACTTAGGTGGGTTAAGCTCTCTAATCTTTGCCTCCGAGAACTGACCTTGGGGTTTTGGGAGACTGGGTATGAACTACTCAAACAGTAGCCAGGAGTGTCAAGAAAATTAACTAAACTTTATTTAACAACTGGAACAGTGCATCAATTGTCATGGAAATCCTCACCACACAGCTATGATGGTAACCAGACTTGATCTTACAAAGTCACAAGAGCATGCAATCTTTCCTTCTTGGGCTATGCACCAGGCAGGCAAGTGACCAGGCAATCCTCATGTCCACTAGCCATCCAGCTATTTACATGTCTAATAATCGAATCACCAACTACAACAGCTCCTGGGGACACATCCTCAGTGCGAGAGGATATTGCATCCCTTGGTGTGCTGGTCATGGCTACAGGATTACTTCCAGCTGTACCAGGGTGATGATGTCCTTTTAGAAGACCTCCTTCATCTAAGGCAGCACAGGGGCTGTCAGTGGAGGTGGGACTTCTCTACAATGTCCATGTACCTATCTGTTTCCCTCAGCTCTACCAAGTCTGCTACTGTAGCCTCAAGAAAACGGATTCATTCTCTGAGAGCTAGGAACTCTTTGCATCGAGCAGACACATATAACCTCTCACTGACTGGGAGATAATCATACATGTGGCACTCAATGCAAAAGACTGGATAGCACTCTGTTCTGTCCTCCGACAGCCTCGCACTAGTTTATAACGTGATCCTAAAATGTGTGTAATGCCTTTACTGTTATTCTCAGTCCCAAGGACTATCATTGCTGCAGTTTCCCCACTGGAAAAATACATGAGCAATGCACTGTGGGTAATGTAGTTCACAGGCAGTGCAACCACACTTGTTTGGCTGTGTAAGAACTGCTATCACTGGTTGTGAGGCTGCTCAGACCTTCTCTCTCTCCCTCTCTCTCTGCCAAGCTTGGCTCTTTTGTCTTCCTGTTCAGTCTTACTATCTGTCCTCAGAGGTCAGCCAGGTATGACCTTTCCCTCCTATCTCTAGGACTACCCCTTGCTATCCGATAGCAGGCTCTGTCCCCATTGGTCTCTATCTGCTCCTCCCTGTGTGAAGCCCCACCACTTCTTTGTCCTTTCAGCCACGTGGGGCTTCTTCCTCCATTATAGCCAGGGACATGGAGCCAACACCATCTCGCTCCAGAGAGCTCTGTCCTGCTGAAAATCCCTGTAACGAACCTGGATTTTTTACCCTGTAAATATCTTCTTCCAAATGAGATATCGCACATTGCAGTCACCCAGCTTTGGACTATTTCTACCTGTTCAACTACCTTCCCCTCCCTCTGCAATACAACTACTTCTCTTCAGATCTCCACCTCCCACAGCCTTCAGAATAAGAAGTCTCTGTATCCTGAACGTCTATCTGTGAGTAAATTATCTGTGATTTATTCAATAAAAGAGACTTCATAAAATAATAGAGACTTCAGGTGATTGCTGTGCCAGGGTTATGCTCCATGATATTGGGGCTTCTAATTACCAAGCTCCAAGAGTCATGACACACTCCTCTTGCTGCTGGACTTCTGTCTGCATCTTAGTATTGTAGAGTTGTTTAATTAAAACTTCTTAAGGTACTAGGGATATCAGATGAATGTAAAGAGCCTTAAAATTATATGGTGTAATATGTTATTTATTTAGTGTTTGCTTCTCAGAAACTAATTAAATACAATTAAAACTCTAATGAAAATTCTGCTCTTGTTGTCCTAATTAGAATAATTGATTTTAAATAAAGAGTTGAGCTAGGGGTGGGTGGGAGCTGGGGAGAGTAGGTGGGAATAAGGACTGAACTAGGCCCTGCTGTTCCTTTTAGAGTCTACCTGTTAATGCTGTGGCAGAAAATTCAACTTTTAAAACTATGGGGGAAAGGGTTTGGAGACTAGCTAATAAAGTTTTCTTGTTTTTTTTTTTCTTTTTTTTTTAAATTCTAACTGTGTTTATCAATATCCTACAATTCCTCTTTTAAACCCAAACTTTACATTTCTTTGAAGGGGTGAACAAACATGTGGATAAAGGTGAGCCAGTTTATATTGTGAATCTGGATTTTCAAAAGGTGATTGGCAAAGTACTCATGAAAGACTCCAGAGAAAATTGGAGAGTCATGGGACAGGAAGTACTGTCCTATTGTGGATTAAAAACTGGTTAAAAGATAGAAAACAGAGAGTAGGGTTAAATGGTCAGTATTCTCAATGGAGAAGAGTAGATAGTGGAGTTCCCCAGGGGTCTGTGCTGGGACCGCTGCTTTTTAACATATTTATAAATGACCTAGAGATGGGAGTAACTAGTGAGGTAATTAAATTTGCTGATGACACAAAGTTATTCAAAGTTGTTAAATCGCAAGAGGATTGTGAAAAGTCACAAGAGAACCTTACAAGACTGGGAGACTGGGCGTCTAAATGGCAGATGACGTTGTAGCACTATAGAAATGCTAAATAGTAGTAGTAGTAGTAGTAGTAGTAGTAGTAGTGAGCAAGTGCAAAGTGATGCATGTGAGAAAGAGGAACCCGAATTATAGCTACATAATGCAAGGTTCCACGTTAGGAGTCACCGACCAAGAAAAGGATCTAGGTGTCATCGTTGATGATACGTTGAAACGTTCTGCTCAGTGTGCTGCGGCGGCACAGAAAGCAAATAGAATGTTAGATATTATTAGGAAAGGAATGGAAACCTGGAGGACGTAATGGGGCAGTTCGGCAAACTGAAGAGTAGCAAATCTCCTGGACCGGATGGTATTCATTCTAGAGTACTGATAGAACTGAAAAATGAGCTTGTAGTAGCTAGTGATATGCAATTTATCCTTAAAATTGAGCGTGGTACCGGAAGATTGGAGGGTGGCCAATGTAACGCCCATTTTTTAAAAAGGTTCCAGGGGAGATCCGGGAAATTATAGACTGTTGAGTCTGACGTCGGTGCCGGGGCAAATGGTAGAGGCTATTATTAAAAACAAAATTACAGAGCACATCCGAGGACGTGGATTACTGAGACCGAGTCAGCACTGCTTTTGTGTGGGGAAATCTTGCCTGACCAATTTGCTTCAATTCTTTGAAGGAGTAAACAAACATGTGGACAAAGGGGAGCCGGTTGATATTGTGTATCTGGATTTTCAAAAGGCGTTTGACAAGGTACCTCATGAAAGGCTGCAGAGGAAATTGGAGGGTCATGGGATAGGAGGAAATGTCCTATTGTGGATTAAAAACTGGTTTAAGGATAGGAAACAGAGAGTGGGGTTAAATGGGCAGTATTCACAATGGAGAAGGGTAGTTAGTGGGGTTCCTCAGGGGTCTGTGCTAGGACCGCTGCTTTTTAATATATTTATAAATGATTTAGAGATGGGAGTAACTAGTGAGGTAATTAAATTTGCTGATGACACAAAGTTATTCAAAGTCGTTAACTCGCGACAGGATTGCGAAAAATTACAGAAGGACCTTAAGAGACTGGGAGACTGGGCGGCTAAATGGCAGATGACGTTTAATGTGAGCAAGTGCAAGGTGATGCATGTGGGAAAAAAGAACCAGAATTATAGCTATGTCATGCAAGGCTCCACGTTAGGAGTTACGGACCAAGAAAGGGATCTGGGTGTCGTTGTCGATAATACACTGAAACCTTCTGCTCAGTGTGCTGCTGTGGCTCAGAAAGCGAATATAATGTTGGGTATTATTAGGAAAGGTATGGAAAACAGGTGTGAGGATGTTATAATGCCATTATATCGCTCCATGGTGCGACCGCACCTTGAGTATTGTGTTCAATTCTGGTCGCCGCATCTCAAGAAAGATATAGTGGAATTGGAAAAGGTGCAGCGAAGGGCGACTAAAATGATAGCAGGGATGGGACGACTTCCCTATGAAGAAAGACTAAGGAGGCTAGGGCTTTTCAGCTTGGAGAAGAGACGGCTGAGGGGAGACATGATAGAGGTATATAAAATAATGAGTGGAATGGAACAGGTGGATGTGAAGCGTCTATTCACGCTTTCCAAAAATACTAGGACTAGGGGGCATGCGATGAAACGACAGTGTAGTAAATTTAAAACAAATCGGAGAAAATATTTCTTCACCCAACCAGGGGCGTATCTGGACTCCGGCGGTAGGGGGGGCCAGAGCCAGAGGGAGGGGGCACATTTTAGCGCCCCCCCCCGCCCCCGCCGAGCCCCCACCGCCACCAATAACTTAGTCTCTCCACCCCCCTCCCGCCGCCAACCCTCCCCCGCTGCCGTTCTTACTTTTGCTGGCGGGGGACCCCAACCCCCGCCAGCCGAGGTCTGCTTCCACCTGCCGCTGCCTTCAAAACTTCTTCTTCAGCCGGCGGGGGACCCCAAACCCCCGCCAGCCGCCCCGCGCTGTTTAAAATTCATCTTCGGCCTCCGTGGCCGTGCTGCTGGGATAGGCGGCGCTGTTGAAATCCACTTCGGAGTCTGACGTCGTTGTACGTTGTACGTGCTGCGACGTCAGACTCCGAAGTGGATTTCAACAGCGCCGCCTATCCCAGCAGCACGGCCACGGAGGCCGAAGATGAATTTTAAACAGCGCGGGGCGGCTGGCGGGGGTTTGGGGTCCCCCGCCGGCTGAAGAAGAAGTTTTGAAGGCAGCGGCAGGTGGAAGCAGACCTCGGCTGGCGGGGGTTGGGGTCCCCCGCCAGCAAAAGTAAGAACGGCAGCGGGGGAGGGTTGATGGCGGTAGGGGGGTCAGGGCAAAATCTGCGGGGGCCCAGGCCCCTGAGGCCCCACGCAGATACGCCCCTGCACCCAACGCGTAATTAAACTCTGGAATTCGTTGCCGGAGAACGTGGTGAAGGCGGTTAGCTTGGCACAGTTTAAAAAAAGGTTAGACGGTTTCCTAAAGGACAAGTCCATAAACTGCTACTAAGTGGACTTGGGAAAAATCCACAATTCCGGGAATAACATGTATAGAATGTTTGTACGTTTGGGAAGCTTGCCAGGTGCCCTTGGCCTGGATTGGCCGCTGTCGTGGACAGGATGCTGGGCTCGATGGACCCTTGGTCTTTTCCCAGTGTGGCATTACTTATGTACTTAACAAAAATGAGGATGTTATAATGCCTTTGAATCAACTCCATGGTGCAAATGCACCTCGAATATTGTGTTCAATTCTGGACACCGCATCTCAGAAACGATATAGTGGCATTAGAAAAGGTGCAGAGAAGGGTGACGAAAATGATAAATGGGATGCGGTGACTTCCCTATGAGGAAAGGCTAAAGCGGCTAGGGCTCTTTAGCTTGGAGAAAAGATGGCTGAGGGGAGATATGATAGAGGCTTATAAAATAATGAGTGGAGTTGAAAGGGTAGACATGAAGCGTCTGTTTACTTTAGGACTAGGGGGCATGCAATGAAGCTATAAAGTAGTAAATTTTAAAGAATTGGAGAAAATTTTTCTTCACTCAACGTGTAATTAAACTCTGGAATTCGTTGCCACAGAATGTGGTAAAGGCAGTTAGCTTAGCGGGGTTTTAGAAAGGTTTGGACGGCTTCCTTAAGGAAAAGTCCATAGACCATTATTAAAATGGACTTGGGGAAAAATCCACTGCTTATTTCTGGGATAAGCAGCATAAAATGTTTTGTACTTTTTTGGGATCTTGCCAGGTATTTGTGACCTGGATTGGCCACTGTTGGAAAACAGGATGCTGGGCTTGATGGACCTTTGGTCTGCCCCAGTGTGGCAATACTTATTAAGTTACCAAGCACAGAGCAAAATAATGTCATTTACCAGAGAAATGTCCTCTTCTCTCAGAATTTCTCAGATTAACTGGAGAAAAGCTGCTAATAACTATAAATGGCATCTTAAAACAATAAAACAAACATATTATATACATCACTTATTGGTGAAGCAAAACTTGATACTAAGAAACTTTATCACGGAAAGGGTGCTGGAGGCATGGAATAGCCTCCCGGTGGAGGTTGTGGAGTCGAGGACTGTGTCCGAATTTAAAAAGGCATGGGATAAGCATGTGGGATCGCTTAGGAAAAGGAAGAGTTAGGTGTTACAGAGGATGGGCAGACTGGATGGGCCATATGGCCTTTATCTGCTGTCATGTTTCTATGTTTTCTATGTTTCTATATCAGATTTTGAATACTTTGCAAAAATCTTCTGATGTGAAGGTTAATGCAAAGAATGCTCTCTCCAAATGAGCTGGCTAGTTTTTTTTTTTTTAATGAAGATTGCGAAAATTAGAGTTTCTGTGAACCACTGTGATCTTTCTGAATGTTTTGATTTAGGTCATTTGGGAGGAGCTATTTCTGATAGAGTTTGGTCTTTCTTTAATATACCCAGCATTTCTGAACTAATACCTTTATTAAAGAAGCAAATTTTATGTTATTGGTTTTTAGATACTTGTCCAGCTTTTCTGTTAAAATCTGCATCTCCAGTATTTTTGCATTCCAGCCTTGAGAAAATACTATCTAAAGGTGTTTTTGTTAAAGAAACGGGTGCCATAGTTCTTACTCCCATACCAAAAAATCTAAATCTGGCCTTTTCTGATATGTCTAACTATTGGCCCATAGCTTCTATTCCTCTTTTGACCAAATTGACAGAAAGTATTGTTGCTAAACAATTAATGGAGTTTCTGGAAAACTGCGTGATTTTTCCTAAAATTCAATCTGGTTTCAGAAGTAATTACAGCACTGAAACAGTGGTAATATCAGTTTTGGCAGCTGCCAGGCAGGAATTGAGTATAGGATATAGAGTCTTAATTATGCAGTTTGATATGTCGGCTGCATTTGATGTGGTCGATCACGATATTATTGCTGGATTTTATTTGCTGGCTGGTCATGTTCTTAGCTGGTTTCAATGCTTTTTGCTCTGTAGGTCCTATCAAGTTAAAGAGGCAAATAATCTCTCCTTTTCATTCACCACAGAGTGTGGGGTGTCGCAAGGGTCCCCCATTTCCCCTATCCTTTTCAATGTGCTGATATCGCAATTAGCAATTCAACTTTCTCATGCTAGCTACTCTGCTCAAATATGTACAGACGATGTCATGTTGATGATATTGTTTGATGACTCTTTGGGTACTATAAATTCTTTAATAGTTCAAGGTATTGAGATTATGACTAACTGGACATCTACATTTAAACTCAAAGGGGCCTATATTAAGACAGCGGGAGTTAACCTGGCTATTTCTTGCGGTCCACGGTGATGCCAGATATTCAATACCAGGCCATTTCCAGTGACTACTATTGAATATCCGATATATTTTTAGCCAGTTTCAACATAACCAGCTAAGTAGATATTCAGATTTAGCTGGTTATCTTGAAACCGACCAAAGATATTTTTGGAAAGCGTCTGTTCACGCTTTCCAAAAATACTACGACTAAGGGGCATGCGATGAAGCTACAATGTAGTAAATTTAAAATGAATCGGAGAAAGATTTTCTTCACTCAACGTGTAATTAAACTCTGGAATTCATTGCCACAGAATGTGGTAAAGGCGGTTAGCTTAGCGAAGTTTAAAAAAGGTTTGGATGGCTTCCTAAAGGAAAAGTCCATAGACTGTTATTAAATGGACTTGGGGAAAATCCACTGTTTCTGGGATAAGCAGTATAAACATAGACGGTCAGTAGCCAACTGTTTTGGGGAGGCTAAAGGGGGCAGAGCTTACCTCCGTGGCAACGTCAATGACGTCGCGTCGCTGCCAAGAGGGTGGAGCTGACCTCCGTATTCTCCGTGGAAGCGACGTCAATGACGTCGCTGCCACGGAACTAAAACAATTAAACTGCACGCACGAGGGGAGCGGGTAGGGCGGGCGCAACACCCGGAAGTCGACCATTGGGCTGGGGAGGCTTAGCCTCCCCAAGCCTCTTATACGGGGCGCCTATGAGTATAAAATGTTTTGTACATTTTTGGGATCTTGCTGGGTATTTGTGACCTGGATTGGCCACTGTTGGAAACAGGATGCTGGGCTCGATGGACCTTTGGTCTTTCCCAGTATGGCAATACTTATGTACTTATGATATCCTATGTTTTCAAGCGGCCTGGCCACTAAACTAGGGCTGAAAATTGGCGGGCAGCCAGTTATAGCACCCAATATAATCGGCTATCCGCTAGCCATTAACTGTCAATATTCAGCAGGGGATAGCCGGCTCTTCCCTGCTGAATATTGCCGGGTAGCTAGTTATGGGCATTTAACTGGCCAGGTGCCAATCCCGGCTGGTTAAATGCTTTGGAATATTGGGGGGAAACTAAATAAAGACAAAACCAAATTCTTAGTCTTAAGTAATCCTTTCTCACTGTTCATGGAGCAAACATCGTATAACCCCACCTGGTTTCAGAATGTTTCAGCTCTACAGTACCTGATGTTTGCAGTCGGGCTAATACTTCAAGCTGATTCTCTATAACCAGTAAAGGACAAATAAACTAACCTCGTCCCCAAACCCAAGGCTTGGAGGAGGAAAGAAAAACTAGATTTAGGATTTTCCCAATTAATAGGCCCAGAACCAAGTAAACAGGGCCCTAATGGGCTGATGATCAGAAGCAAACGCAGGCGCTAGAGGCTGTTAGTGCCATACTAGCACCTGCGTTTGCTACTGCCCCATGATCAGAGCCCCTGAGCGCATGAAACAATGCGCTCGGGGGCTCTAAATGCAACTAGCATGCAAGTGCATGCAAAACTGTCTCTTAGTGCAAGCAGCACGCAAATGCATGCTAAACATATTCATCCCCAATGATCAGCGACCAGCACGCCAAAGATTGACTCACTGGCCGTGGCATGCTCAGGCACAATCCTCCCGCACTTCTATCCTATGATCAGAGAGAATAGTGTGCTTAAATTTGCATGCAATTATCTCTGATCATTGGGGCGGTAAAGCCCCGCTCTGTTCCAGTGCTATTTTTATAGCGCTGTTTGGAACAGCACGGGGCTTTTGATCATCTGCTGGGTGTGCAAAATTACACTGTTAATTCTCTCTTCCATCTCAGTTATTTTAATTTCAAGTTGCTAACATCAGAAGCAGAAGAACACGAGGTGCTGGTACCAGAGGACCTCTGGAGTTCTGGGGACAGGCAGTCTTGCTCCTCTTAGAAAGTTTGATGGCCCCATCCATATGAATATATTTTTTATTACATTTGTACCCCACACTTTCCCACTCATGGCAGGCTCAATGTGGCTTACATATTGTATACAGGTACTTATTTGTACCTGGGGCAATGGAGGGTTAAGTGACTTGCCCAGAGTCACAAGGAGCTGCCTGTGCCTGAAGTGGGAATTGAACTCAGTCCCTCAGGACCAAAGTCCACCACCCTAACCACTAGGCCACTCCTCCAGGAGAGGCTTCAGCAAACAAAAGGTGTCAGGCCTGTGCCAATTCATGAGGGCTGATTAATAAAATTCAAATTATGTTTAAAAAATGTAGGGTTGTTGAGGGGAATAGTAACTTTGCAACTAGCAGACTTTGGTTTTTTTTTTTTTTTTTGGGGGGGGGGGGGGGGATACCAGTCAGAGTTTTGTACTGAGAAACTTCACGAATGTTTGGATCAGCGAAACAATAAGTTGGAGGTCAGGTAACACAGATTTTTAATAAGCTTTTGGTATATGTTGCAGCAGGATTAAAAATAAATATAGAAAGGGACAAGAGCTTGAAAAAGAATCTATATCTTTAGTCTTCCAAAATAATATTGTGAAGATTTATAGACACAGACCCAAATGGAACCAGAGAGAAAATGGGACCAAGGCACTTGATAGAAAATAAAATTGTTATGCAACCAATACATCATAAAATGGTTTTTTTTTAAAGGCTTGAGTGACCAGCACTGGTCTTTGGACTGATGGATGCTTCTGTTGTTGCTTCTATACTGTATTTGAATATTGCCAGCATATACCAGACGATTCACCTAGACAGCCTCTTGTAATGGTAAGTGCTGGCAAAAGGACATTCCTATGGCAGATGATATGTAATGCTAGCTACTCAACAGATGCAATGCCTCAGGAACTTAAGCTAGGGTGAAACTAGAGTACAGATGCTGATGTGCGAAGGAGAAGAACCACCTGTTAGTGGTAATTTGGACCTGTTGGCCCTCCCATGGAAACAGGTCAGTGACTCAGGCCAAGAGGGTAAGTGGTCTGAGGTAGCCTGTAGCGCTTAACCAGACACTTCTATATTCTAAGGTTGTGTGCCTTACCACTTGCCTTTCCCTCAACTGTGGGGATGTCTAGGACCTCAATACCCCCCCACAACCATCTCTATAGCAGATTTATGGGAGGTGGTGACAAGAGTTGTTCAAACTGTTCTTTTTTTTTTTTTCTAAAGAGAACGTGCTTAAACTGGGATTTGGAAATGCATCTGGTTTGTGCTTTCATTTTGGGACAATCTTATACATGTAAAGAATGCACACTGATCAACTTTATGCAAGCACAACTTCTGAACTAATGTGTGTAAAGTAAATTTAGGAAAGGTGAAACATTTGTACATACTTTAATCAAATTTTACACAGATTGATTCCTGAAAAAATTTGGAAAATTCAGCCAAAAAATTAAAAAATGACCCAAAAGTGAACTGAAAATGTTTACATGCACATGTCTAAAACTGGGTGAAGATGAGGGCAGGCTGGCAAATATGGAACAACATGGGACTGAGTTTCTGCCTAGTAGCCATTATTTAAAGCTAAGTGGTAGCCCTGGTGCATAGTTTAATACTTATATTAAGCAACACTATCCATTTAAGGAACATTGCTGAATATATGTACAAGCAGTGACTGTACCGGGTGACTATTTGTCAGTCGTAAATTAAACAGATAATTTATCCATTTATTGGCTGAATTGCCGAACCCACCTTTGCTCCTTCTCAAAGACAGTCTCTTATGAAAACAAATGAAATTGGACTGTTTAATTAGTTAAGTGGATGGATTTTATACTTATGAGGTTTAAAAATATATGGAAGACACATAACTCACTTTGAATATCAGCCATTTTAGATGATAAACAACTTCTCTTCAGGTAGGTGGGGGTGGCCCATGCTAAGGACAGTTCAGTCCTAGCCCTGGAGAATGAGGCCAGAAGTAAGATTCTGAGACTCCTGAACTTTACATCAGTACATAAGTATTGCCATACTGGGAAAGACCAAACATCCATCCAGCCCAGCATCCTGTTTCCAACAGTGGCCAATCCAGGTCACAAATACCCGACAAGATCCCAAAAATGTAAAAAACATTTTATACTGCTTATCTTGTTGGGCAGACTGGATGGACCATGCAGTCCATTTTCCCCAAGTCCATTTAATAACGGTCTAATAACTTTGCTGTAACACGTTTCCTGGCTCCTCAGGAACTTGGAAGATGAATTTGAGGAGATGCATTGAAAATAGGCAATTGGTGTTTCTAAAATATTTTATTTGCCCCGAGGGGCATGCTTAGAGAGCAGGGAAGAGGGTCGATTGGATTCTTTGTTTTAGATGTGTCAGCTTCTTTGGAATTTTCCTGAGATCATACCTTCACTGGGCCACCCTGCAGGCAACCCTGTGCTCCAAAGCTGATTGACTTTAAAAGTTATTTTGAGTTTTAAAATATTGCCTTCTGAAGACAAAAGGTCTCTTTGTTAAAATAATATTATTGCAGCAGCAGGGGCAACTTTATTTTGAAGTTCCCCTGCAAGGGTATCACCAGGCATCAAGAGAACAAATTCACCTTTGCTGATCCGGTGAATTTAGAAATTTCCTGAAGGATAGTTGTGCTGCATGAAACAATATTTCTTTTTCTGCCTGGGAAACAGCTGTAGGCCCTAAGCTATAGAAGATACCACAGCTGCATGTGGTGTAAATTGTTGCAGCTGTTTCACTGTTTTCCTTGTCTTTTATTGCCATTCATTGTAGCTGCTCCCCCCTCACCCCCACACACACACACACTCTTCCTCCTCTGCTGACTGCTGAGAACTGGAGGCTGAGTATTTCTGTTTTGATTTTTGTTCCTCTTTCCCCCCATTATTGTAGTTACTTATCATATTTCACGTTTCTAATGATGCAGTTTGTGAATCTCTTTTGAAATGCAATAAGAACTGTGATGATATTCATATGGCTACCTATGCCTTATGTGTAATTCTTTTCTCATATGTACCTTTGTATCTAGGTAACCATCATACTTGTCTTCCTTCCAGTTTTTCAGGAGCTTGTTATTGTCAATATTGGCTCTAGAGATTTCTCTTAGCTTCAACCCTATTGTATTTATGTATTTGAATTGCTGGCTCTGTTTTTTGATGTTGTATTAGTTCATTTGTTATTCAGTCGCCATGAATGGTGCTGTTTTTAATTGCTTTTCCGGGCAGCTAAAAAGACACCGATATTCAGCATCAGTATCTGAACTGAAGCCAGCACTCAATATCTGTGCAATACGTACAGTGCAAATGTATTCCATGGTTGTTTAAGAACATGATTAGTGAGTGCCAGGTAGCAGGTCATTAGGGGGAGTGACTGGAGGACCTGGGAGGAGATCAGAGAGTATATAAAGGAAACTGTGTGTGAGGGATCCTGCCTCTGGTTCTACCACTTGATATAGTAACATATGGAGAATGGGAAATCCTGTAGAATTGTGACCAGTGGATAGATTACCTGGATAGTAAGCTGTTGTATTGCATCAACCAATTGAGGAGTCCGAACTTGGCGGACTGGGGAGTCTGGCCATAACCGGGGCTCGAGTGGAATTTCAGTCTACCCCTGGTTGATAGCGAGACCTTCCGGGTGACAGTTACTGGAAGCCTGGCCTGGATGGTAATTGAAATACATCAGGAGTGTGAAATCTGATTTGGGTTTTAACTGAGCTGCAGGACAGGCATGAGGGTTAAGCACGTGTGTTAACCCTGAAATTGTGTTATTGCTTATGATCATCTGGAAAGCAATATGATTTATAATTGGTATAAAGATCAATGCAGTGGAATTAGAATGAAACACAGAAACATGACAGCAGATAAGGAATTGTAGTCAAACCCCTTTTAAAGGGGCCAAGCATAAAAATACCTAAACTTGAACACAGGATTTCCCTGTTTTGTCCACTTTTCTGACTGCATACGTAGCAGCCCCCAGGCAATATGTCACAGTGTGCAGGATTTTCCTTTAAAGCTCCATATTTTCCAAGGTCATCAAGCCCTAGATAAAGTGGCCTTTTTTGACTCAAACACCCGATTTTGAAAGATGGGATTAACCACTTGTGCTGTGCCATGCCTGGAAATGATTGAGACCCCTATTTATCTTCTGGTTACAAACCTTCTGCCTGAAGCAGTTATTGCCCGTAAGAGGGAGATCTTAGGCTTCCTATTATCACAACAGGTTCAGTTTAGGTACATAAACCCTTATACCTGTCTCCAGGTGTGTATTTTTCAAGCTTATTCTGCTGCACTGCAAGAGCACGGCGCTGCTTTTTGCCTATTTGCTCTGAACTGCGTGAGTTGCAAGTACGATTTCTGTTCCTGAATCGGACTTTGCTTAAGGGGTACCACCGTGGCCAGTGGCGCAGCTTTGAAACACCTCAAGCTGCACAGGAGTGCTTAAAGGAACTGAAAGACGCCGCTGAACATAAACTGTAGTGTTAATGTTTTTTTTCTTCCTCTCCTTTACAGTTTTCAGGATTGTATCTTGTTTAATTAGACATGTTGGGAGGCTTGTGTTACTTAGGGGGACAAAGTTGTCTGTTTGTATAAAGTTCCTAGAGTACTAGGTCATGGGACCTCAAACATCTCTAGTGGTATCTCCAGATTTTACCACGTGCTTATGTGGGGAAATACTCGTGGGAACATAGAGGGAGGGTTGCCAAAGTGGGTTATTAGTGGGGGTGGGTGGGTGGGTTGGGGAATGGGTATAGATATATGTAGGGGGGTCATAGGTGGGTTGCCTTTCCTATCTGTTATGGCATACAGCAAAGCTGTCCTTTATCCCTGTTGCATTTCCTCCTTACTCTGGAACCATTTGTATGTGTGCTGAGATGAACAGCTCAGTTAGAAGTGGTGGGAATCCAGCAGTGGGTTTTCAAAGTTTTAACTTTTGCAAATGATTGCTCTTAACTCTTACAAAGCCTCAGGCATCCCTACTAGTACTCTTTACTTTTTTGTATGATTATGGGAAGCTCTCTGGATTTTGGCTTAACATGGCCAAGTCTCAAGCTCTTCCTTCTTCCCCAGGGATTCGTATGGCTTGGCAAGGGGGATTTCTCTTTAGTTGGGCAGAGGGACATCTAAGATATTGGGGGTACTCATTCCAGCTATCTTATCTGAGTTCTACACTTGCAATGTTCATCCGTTGTTGTCTACCAGTAGGTGGACGCTCGGGCTTTGGGGTGCATACCCTGTCTCTCTCCTAAGACATATTGCTCTGTTTAATATGGTTATTGACCCTAAGTGGTTATACATCTTGCGGATGCTCCCTTTGTACTTGCGGGTGCAGGATGAGCGAGCGCCTCATAGAACTTATGGCAAGGTAAATGCGCTTGCCTGTCAATCTCAGTATTACAGAAACCCAGGTCCTATGAGGGTTTGAGTCTTTTGAATAAACAATATTTGAATGTAGCTTATATTGTGAGACATATCAATGACTGGTATGGAGTAAAAATGACTTTTCTATATTATCACTAGAAACCAATTTATATTCTAACATCCATTTTAGTTGGCAGCTACATACTATACCAGGCCTCATGCCCTCATTTCTTTACTATAATTTGTTTGTGAAAATGGCATGGGCTGCATGGCGCTGGCTTTGCCGAAGACATCACTTCTCTGTTGCAGTGACACCACCTTTGGCTTTCTGGCACAACCTGGACTTTCCCCTGGGCACTGATTCTGCAGTTTTCATTCACTAGAGAACATTGGGAATATATTACTTATAGCAATTACTTACCGAAGATGGGAGCTTGCAACCTTTTGACAACTTATGTGTCAAATATTCCTTACAACCATCAGATTGCTTTGCATACTTACAACTAAGGCATTATGTTCGGGGCTTACCTTGAACAGAGTTATGTGAGGATGTTCAAGAGAATTTGAATTAAGCATTTA
Organism: Microcaecilia unicolor; assembly: GCF_901765095.1. Lineage (NCBI taxonomy): Eukaryota > Metazoa > Chordata > Amphibia > Gymnophiona > Siphonopidae > Microcaecilia > Microcaecilia unicolor. The sequence goes on along the minus strand of NC_044032.1, from coordinate 353,018,079 downwards.
CTCTCAGTTCTCAGAACTGAGTGCCTTTGGCTTATCATCACAAGTACTTGCAGGACACAATAGAGGACTTGAATTATACTCGATTAGTCTGAGGTCTTATTGGTGCCAGTTACATTGCAAAAGCTCCAGGATTCTTTGATGTCAATGTACGGCTGCACGTCTAACACCTCAGAATTACAATATAACTTTATTTTACATCTCTCCACATCGAGCACAACTGGTGGCTTTTGCGACTACAGTGGATTGCCTGAAATGTCAACATAACCCTGCCATCCTATCTGTTTGACTCCTCACCTTCTATTTGGGGAGTACAGTTTATCTACTGTTGTACCCCCTGGTCTTTTGGATTATCTTCATCGTCTGGCCCTCATGGCAAAGAAAGTCATTTTGTTGTACTGATGTGAGGCCATTCCACCTACTGTACCAAGCTGGAGCTCCCAGAGGATCACTCTGCTTTCGATGGAACACTTGGACGTCAAAGATAAAGCATCAGCTAAAGGGAAATGATTCCAATGTTGCTGGGAACATTTTTGGTCCACCCTGAAGCCTGCAGCTATCGTCTTAACTGACTGTGGCCTTGGCTTTTCCTTTTATATACTCTCACACAGATGGTGAGGGATGGGGGAAGAGAGTTGGTGACTTTTTTGTGTGTCTAACTGCAGTATTATTACCATTGAGATATGAGGTGTCTTGATGGTTCTCCATTAGATTGTATCTTTTAACATTGAATAAAAATGATGTACATAAAAAACCAAAAACCTTTTTTTCTTCCTGTAAAAAATCAAATTCTGAGCCTTGGAGTCCTGTTAGACTTGCAATTAACTGCACAGGCATAAATTACCAGCTTATCATCATCTTGTTTTTATCAGTTATGCTTATTGAGTAAGATTAAATCAATGTTATTCATAAAGGACTTTCAGGTAGAGGTTCAGAGTTTGGTTTTATCAAAGGTTTTGTTCAGCTGTGCTAAATGATCTAGGGTGCAACAGCATTTGTTCACTCATAATTGCAAAGTTGATTTGCCTACCCTGGTGCAAAGTCTGGGATGCCTTGAATAATGAGAAAAGATGATGTGGAGGGGCATAATTGAACGGGGCACCCACATTTTCATGAGGGCGTCCTCGCAGGACAGCCCCGCAAAGGGGCGGGGAAACCCATATTATCAAAACAAGATGGGTGTCCATCTTTTCTTTCGATAATACAGTAGGGGACGCCCAAATCTCAACATTTAGGTTGACCTTAGAGTTGGTTGACCTAAATGTTGAGATGGTCGACCTTAGAGATGGTCGTCCCCAGTTTTTGGCCATAATGGAAACCGAGGACGCCCATCTCAAAAACGACCAAACCCAAGCCCTTTGATCATGGGAGGAGCCAGAATTCGTAGTGCAGTGGTCCCCCTCATATGCCAGGACACCAACCGGGCACCCTAGGGGGCACTGCAGTGGACTTCACAAATTGCTCCTAGGTGCGTAGCTCCCTTACCTTGGGTGCTGAGCCCCCCCCCCCTAAAATTCACTCCCCACAACTATACACCACTACCACAGCATTAAGGGGTGAAGGGGGCACCTATATGTGGGTACAGTGGGATTCGGGTGAGTTTTGTAGGGCTCACATTTACCACCACAAGTATAACAGGTAGGGGGGGATGGGCCTGGGTCCACCTGGCTGAAGTGAACTGCACCCACAAAAACTGCTCCGTGGACCTGCATACTGCTGTCATGGAGCTGGGTATGACATTTGAGGTGGCATAGAGGCTGGCAAAAAAATTTTAATTTTTTTTTAGGGTGGGAGGGGGTTGGTGACCACTGGGGGAGTAAGGGGAGGTCATCCCTGATTCCCTCCGGTGGTCATCTGGTCAGTTCAGGCACCTTTTTGAGGCTTGGTCGCAAGAAACAATGGACCATGTAAAGTCGGCCAAGTGCTAGTCAGGGACGCCTTTTTTTCCCATTATCGGCCGAGGACACCCATTTCTTAATCACACCCCAGTCCCACCTTCGCTACGGTGCCGACACGCCCCTGTGAAGTTTGGTCATCCCCACGATGGAAAGCAGTTGAGGGCGCCCAAAATCGGCTTTCGATTATGCCGATTTGGGCGATCCTGAGAGAAGGATGCCCATCTCCTGATTTGTGTCAGAAGATGGGCGCCCTTCTCTTTTGAAAATAAGCCTGATAGTGATCATCTTTCTCCATCATCTCCAAGATTTTGCAGGGGAACAACAATGTTGGTATCAACAACTTTACCTACCTTAGGAAACTGAAAGACTGAGCATCCAAATAGCAGATTAATTTTTTAATGTGGACAAATGCAAAGTGATGCACTTTGGGAAGAATAATCTGACTCATAGTTACCTGAAGTCCTCATTTTGTTTTCCATTTCTTTCCTAATAATACCTAACATTCTATTTGCTTTCTTAGCCACCGCAGCACGCTGGGCAGAGGGTTTCAGCATATCAACAATGACGCCTAGATCCCTTTCCTGGTCGGTGACAAAGGTATAATTCAGGTTCCTCTTTCCCACATGCATCACTTTGCACTTGCTCACATTAAACGTCATCTGTCATTTAGATGCCCAGTCCCCCAGTCTCGTAAGGGCCTCTTGTAATTTTTCACAATCTTCTTGTGATTTAACAACTTTGAATAACTTTGTGTCATCAGCAAATTTAATTACTTCACTAATTATTCCCATCTCTAGATCATTTATAAATATGTTAAAAAGCAGTGGTCCCGCACAGACCCCTGGGGAACCTCACTATCTATCCTTCTCCATTGAGAATACTGACCATTTAACCCTACTCTCTGTTTTCTACCTTTTAACCAGTTTTTAATCCACAATAGGACCCACTACCTCCTATCTCATGACTCTCCAGTTTCCTCTGGAATCTTTCATGAGGTACTTTGTCAAATGCCTTTTGAAAATCCAGACACACCACATCAACTAGCTCACCTTTATCCATATGTTTCTTCACCCCTTCAAACAAATATAATAGATTGGTGAGGCAAGATTTCCCTTTACTAAATCCATGTTTTTTGTCTCATTAATCCATGCTTTTGAATATGCTCTGTAATTTTGTTCTTTATAATAGTCTCAACCATTTTTCCTGGCACTGACTGCAGGCTCACTGGTCTATAATTTCCCGGATCTCCTCTGGAACTTTTTTAAAAAATCGGCGTTACATTGGCCACCCTCCAATCTTCCGTTACCACGCTTGATTTTAAAGATAAATTACATATTACTAGCAATAGTTCTGCAAGTTCATTTTTCAATTCTATCAGTACTCTGGGATGTATACATCCAGTCCAGGCGTTTTGCTACTCTTCAATTTGTCAAATTGCGCCATTACATCCTCCAGGTTTATAGAGATTTCATTCAGTTTCTCTGACTCTGGGTTGGAGGGGAAATAGTGGGAGGGAAATGCTGGACACCGTGGGGAGGGGGAAGAATATGGAAGGAAAGAGATGTTGGAAAGATTGTGGGCATGGGAGGGGCAAATAGGGAATGAAAGAGCTGCTTGATATTAGAGGGGGGAAATAGATAAGAAGAGAGATTCTAGACAAGGTGCTGGATAGGATAGGCTCTGAACAAGCTTTATTGGAATTTGGTCAGTGGGTGAATATGCTAATTCCTCATTTATAGTTTGTGATGACATGATTTTTTTAATAGAAGCTGCTTGAGAGAAACAAATTGGGCCTCTTTTACTAAGCTGTGATAGTGATTCCCAAGCGGCAATGCTGATGAAGCCCATTCAAAATGAATGGGCTTTGTCAACATTGCTCTGCCGAGAATCGCTAGTGCAGTTTGGTAAAAGGGGCCCATTATTACGATTTCACAATTTTCATCCTTATAATTTAAAATATAATCTCCCTATAAGTCAATTTTTGAGATTGTGATGAGTGTGTTCTGCTTTTCCTGTCACATTGATAAATGTTTATAATTTCTCTGTATGCACTCATTGACCTGCCTTGTTATCCACACATGAAATTCTTTGAGAATGTCCACTAAAATCTTTGGCAGTAAACTCTGCTGAGTTAATATAAGATTCTTTACTCTCCCCTCAGATTATTACTACAGTGTCCAAGATATTTCACTAAAATCTCGTCAGTGGAATCCACTGAATTATTCCAAGATTTTTCGCTTAAACCTTGTCAACAGAATCCACTGAGCTATTCCGAGATTTATCACTGTACTGTCCTAAGCAAAATGTATCTTAAACAGCCAGCATAAACCATCCCAGCAGAAGCTTCACCAGTAGACTCTCAATTCTTAAGCAAATCTTCTTTGTTGTAGTACTCAAAAAAAACAAAGAAAATCCAACTTACAGTTCAGTTGCTTGTAAAAGAATTGTGAACTTCTGCACATAAAGTCTGTATCTAGCCATCTCAGAGGCAAGGAGATGGCCAGAACCTCAGCCCAGCAGAGAGGAAAAGCTGTAACACTCAAGGAAAATAAAGGGGAGAAGGAGAACTCGGATAACATAAATTTGAAATGATTTGGGTAATGACTTGGGGAGATGCCTTGGGGCGATGACTTGTGAAAAGACTTGAGGAGATACCTTGGGGAGATGGTGAAAAATGTTATGGAATTACAGTAGATTAAGGAAGGATTAGCCCCTAGAACAGCTGCTGATCACAAAGGCAAGCTAGGAAAAAACTGGGCTCTCTCACACAGCCTGCAGAGGGGCAGATAGGGAGGGTTGGCCCTAGCTCAGAGTTAACAGCCAATAGGGAAAAGTCCACAAGGAGTCAATCACAGCAGTGGCATAGCCAAGGGTGGGCCTGGGCCCACCCAGTAGCAGCACACCTATGATGTGGCTGGCAGGGATCCCCAAGCCCACCATCCAAAAACTCTCAACAACTGTCCCTCCTGCATACCTTGTATAGAGCAGATCTTCACCTGCAGTGAGCAGCGACTGATACATACTGTTCGCACCAGCCTCACAGTATTCCCTCTGATGTATTCCTGCCTATGCGTAAACAGGAAGTTGCATCAGAGGGAAGCCTGTGGGGCCAATATGAGCAGTGTGCATTAGTTGCTGCTTGCTGCCGGTGAAAATCTGCTATTTAAAAGGTATGCGGGGGAGGGGGAGATGATTGAGAGACTATATGGCATGCAGGCGAGAGGAGAGACCAAATCACTTGTGGGACGGGGCAGAGTTCTGCCCATCCATCTTCGGCCCAAGCCCAACCAAAGTTGGGTGTCTGGCTACGCCCCTGAATCACAGGAACTGCAAACTATAGGAAAAGCAGTACTAATACACAGTGCTATGTATGCAATTAAATACAACTTACCATGCTGCTTCATTCCCCTGACCTTGTTGATGTAGCCACATGTCTTCAGTCAACAAGACATGTTGCATCGCACGTTTATTCTTTATTTTTACGTAAATCTTCCATTACATGTCTGGGCTTGTGTAGATGTTGGGAACAAGATATTCAGCGGCCCATTTCTGATAGCAGTTGGACGCAGCTCTGGCGCTCAGTGTTTCAGTGTTCCAGGTCTGCGGCCATCACGCAGTTCCTTTATTTTTTTATGCACTGGTCCTTATGGACGCCCCTCAGGTCGCATACCATTAATCCGTCCATTCCCAGTTTATGTTGGTCTTGTCATGCTCAACAGGGCACTATCAGACACCGTGTTTTTGACTGTGTATGCCTTCAATCATTTTGGACTGATGTCTGGTTCACTTTAACAGATATATTTCATTTCCATGGTCCCATGCTGTATAAATATGTGTTGCTCAGAGACCAATGTTTTCGCTCTTCCTTAAGCCATAATGAATGCTTACTTGTTAATACTTTGCTCACTTTAGCCTTGAAAGTAGTTTTTGGGCACTGGAAGACCCTGGGTCAAGCCACATATCAAGAATGGTGGAATTTGGTATTTCAGACTTATAAATATGATACCTTTCTGGCTAAAAAGTCATGTCGCTATATCACTTATAAGGAGACGTGGTCTTTTTTATTGTCCTACTTTAGAGATGCTTGATGAGAAATGTTTTTCTTTTTTTCCTCTCCACTCTCTCTCTCTTCTGTCCTTTACATGATGTTTGCAATTTGTATGCTGTTGTACTGTTACACTGAATTGTCTTCTGTTATTCTCTTTTAAATTTAATAAAAATACTACGACCAGAAATAATACTCTATTTATTAGGATTTATTTACTGCCTTTTTGAAGGAATTCACTCAAGGCGGTGTACAGTAAGAATAGATCAAATATGAGCAATAGGCAATTACAGCAGTAAAATATTCAAATAACACTATAAAGTATGGAATGGTATACTACTTACAATGTCATCACAATACATAATAGAAAATTTTAATTGATAGTGAAGGGTAAAGCAAAGATGTAACATATAGATAGGTAAGAGAGTAAGAAGAGTTAGAAAGTAAGTTGACTGATTTAAAGAAAGTTGCACTTGAGGTCAGAGAGAGGGTTAAATATTCTGCCAACGTCACTATGTTCATATTAGTCCTCTCCTCAAGTCACTTCACTGGCTCCCTATCCGTTTCCACATACAGTTCAAACTCCTCTTATTGACTTACAAGTGCATTCACTCTGCAGCTCTTCAGTACCTCTCCACTCTCATCTCTCCCTACACTCCTCCCCGGGAACTCTGTTCACTGAGTAAATCTCTCTTATCTGCACCCTTTTCCTCTACCGCTAACTCCAGACTCCGTTCCTTTTATCTTGCTGCACCATATGCCTGGAATAGACTTCCTGAGCCGGTACGTCAAGCTCCATCTCTGGCCGTCTTCAAATCTAAGCTAAAAGCCCACCTTTTTGATGCTGCTTTTAACTCCTAACCCTTATTCACTTGTTCAGAACCCTTATTTTATCATCCCCACTTAATATTCCCTTATCTCTTATTTGTCCTGTTTGTCTGTCCTAATTAGATTGTAAGCTCTGTCGAGCAGGGACTGTCTCTTCATGTTCAAGAGTACAGCGCTGCGTACATCTAGTAGCGCTATAGAAATGATAAGTAGTAGTAGTAATAAATTTAAAAAAATCTAAATAAAAATAGTAAATATTAAATATACCTCACAATATACCCTGCCTCCATTATTGGATTTCTGTGGAATAGGTGATGTTGTTCTTTGTTGGTTCGAGTGGTTTCTTAAGTCTAGATCATACCAAGTGAAGAAAGCAGAGGCTTTTTCTTCATACTGGATCTCGGATTGTGGAGTTCCACAGGGATCTCCACTTTCTCCCATCCTTTTTAATGTTTTAATGTCCCAGTTAGCTGTTGTTTTTGAGAAAGAAGGATTTAATATACATATATATGCTGACGATGTCACAGCGACTATTCCATTTTACAGTTCTTTTTCAGAGATAAATAGTAAGACTGAGTATGGTTTTAAAATCTTAAATGAATGGACTTCATTGTTCAGATTAAAGCTGAACAATGAAAAAACAAAATTTATGGTGTTGGGAACTCAATGTAAGCCTTTCAAGCAAACTACTCTTATTGCAAATAGTATTACATTTCAATTAGAAAGACAAATTAAGATTTCGAGGGTAATTTTTGATGAATATCTATCCTTCGAATCTTATGTGAACCGCATGATAAAGGAGGCCCAAACTGAATTTTAATTTTTGGTACAATTTTTAACATTACCACAGACAGATGATTGTAATGCAGTTTTATTGGGTTTATCAGAAGATCTCTGGAAAAAGCTTCAGACAATGTTGCTCTTGTAAAACAGGTGTAGTTTTGGACATTTGACATAGGTGCAGTGTTATAAAATTACCCTCAGTGATAGCAGTTCCAAAAGCCATTTACCCAGGTAAGGGGTCCTTTTACTAAGCAGAGGTAAGACCACCACGGGCTTACCATGCGCCAATTTGGAACTACTGCCAGGCTACCATAGGAGCCCGGCAGTCGTTCCAACCCCTAGCGTGCGCCATTTCTAGCGCTACAAAAATATGTCCTATTTTTGTAGTGCTGGAACTTAACCAGCAGTAATCAGGCAGCGGTTACCACTGGGTTAGCACGGGGCCCTTACCGCCATCTCAATGGGTGGCAGTAATGGCTACACCCCTTCCCTCAAAATGGCTATGCGGTAAGTGTTTCACTTACCCCACAGCCATTTCTTTCCTTTAGAAAAAGACAGCCTTTTACCTGCTGCGGTAAAAGGGGGCCTCAGTGTGTGTCAAAAAACACATACACTAGTGCAGGCCCCCTTTTACCGTAGCTTAGTAAAAGGACCCCTAAATGAGATCTTTAAAAATTACCCACTCTTTCTGTAAGAAAAAGTACACGCTGATGGTTGTTTGAGTAAGTGTGATGATCAGGACTTACTGTTTTGCTTTCACTGCAGCCTGCTATTTACTGTCCTCCCTCCACCAAGAAGCTGACACTCTAGGCGATTGCCAAGTCTGTCTAATGGTTTCGCTAACTTACATTATTCTTTGCTTTCCTTTTGCTTACCTTGTTGATGTTATCTACCCACAGAAAAAGTTTTAGCAGTACCTGTCCAGTGATTTCTGGCACTGTCACATTCATTCACTTGTACATTATCATGGACATGTACTGATCACGGAGAACACTCATGCTGGCAATGACGCAATGTTGTATTTAATTGTTAGTACAACTGACAGCTTTAACTTCATTATTATATGACCATTTTTATTTAAAGCCCTTTGATAAGACATTGGCAGCACACAGAATCGTAGGAGAGAGAACTGAAGCAGATGATTAAGTATCATCAGAAAAATAGGAGAAAAAAAATAGTATTTGCTTGGTTTAAACATAGAAACATTTTTCTCTTTCCCAAAGAACAAGTCAGATTTTTTCTGCACTCCAGTGGCGAAAATCTGATTGTTTTGTTTTTTTCAGGGGTGGATGAGGCAAGCATGCCAGCCACATCTCCAATTACTAGTGTTTGGACTTTTAACACAGCAAACATTTACCAAAACCGATTAGAAAAGACCACTACCTGTTCACTGACAAAACTCCACAGGCTGTATTTATGCCCCCCAACCATTTCCCAGAAATATGTATGTTATTAAAATATGTACATTTTCATATAAACATAGAAAAATGTAGGAAGATAAAGATCATCGCCCAGATTCTATATAGCGCACCAAAAAAATCAGCGCGGAAATCAAGGCATGTTCCATATAATGCACGTAACCTTATTGATTAGCAAGCCAATCAGCACTGCTAATTGGAGGTCAACAAGCAATTAGTGCCAGTTTGTGATCCAGTTAAGATACCAGCATCAGCAGTGGCTCAGTGGAGGACTGCCAAAACCTCATGGTCCTGGAGTAGTTTCTTCAGCGTTGTCATCCAGAGATGAGGGAACATATTCAAGATCACCATCCCTGCACTCCAGAGAAAGCAGCTGGTTAGCTGGCATTTTTGTGGCTACTGTCCCTGGTTGGCAAAGAAAAGTCTCTCTTATCCGCAGCAGCTGGGATCTAAGGGCAGCCAGGGTCCTAAGCCATTGAGCATGCCATGAATGGGAAAGCGCGGGGTACAAATGTAACAAAAAAAAAATCCCTGTAACCTCAGAGACTGTCAGCAAACCCTCCGGTGTTCCCCAAAAACCTAAAGACTCTAGGTATGAACATCCTTGTTACCAGTATGGGTATAAAGGACATTTCAGAGCGGATTGCCCAGATAATCCCAAGCCTGCACTAAAAAGCATTTCAGTTTCTGAACCAAAGCTGGCAGCTTTCTTGGGTGGCTCCAGTCCTTCAAAGGAGGCCCATGCAGTTGCTGCAGCACAAAATGTTACTGGTCATTCATCAAGCAAGAAAGCAGATGGGTTTCCACAAAACTACAGCACCCCAGTAACTGTGAATCAGACCAGAAGATGCAATTCTTCCAGGGCGCACTGCAGAGGTAGTGTTAGCCAATGGATCCAGAGAGACTGTACTCATTGCTAGAGTGTTCCTGGATTGGAGTACTAAGCCTAGATATAGAGAAGTAGGCATATTGAAAAACACAACGGTACCAATGCTGTGTGGGACCAACATGGGTCCAATGAACATTACTCTTGATAGCGGAGTCAGCATTTCCGCTATAGTGACCCATAGTCAGGCCTGGGCAGCCCAACAAGCAGAAGCAGCAGAGATCACTTCTCCAGTTCCTGATCCTGAGCCAGTCCAGGTGGAACCAGCTGACCAAGCAGCAGGAGGAGGCGTTCCGGTCTTTCCACAGCATCAGTTCCTGAGGTGACCAAGGCCGTGAGTATGGGACAGCCTGATTTAACTGACACACCTATTGATCAGACTGTTGACCCTGATTTGTCAGAGACACCAACAGAGACCCTTCCAGAAATGGATACTGATATAGGACAGAGACATGCTTTTCAGGAAGCACGGTGCTCTGACTGACCAGGAAGCCCTGAGGCAGAAGGCTGGACAACAACCAGTGAGACTTGCAAAGATCTTATCCTATGGAAAGGGGTCTTGTTGTACAGACAGACTGATCCCTTTGATCCTAACAGGCCCTGAACAGCAGGCAAACAGCTTATAGTGCCCAGGGCGTACAGTGAACAACTCCTACAGATTGCACATGATAGTCCACTAGCAGAACATCAGGGGTGAACTGCATACACTAGATTGACAAAGAACTTCTATTGGCTGGGAGTATCTCGAGCCATAGCTAACTATTGACGAACCTGTGATGCGCGCCAGAGAGTGAGTAAGACCCAAGATCACCTCCTAGCACCCCTGAAATCTTTACCCATTATCAGTGAGCCATTTGAGAGGATAGCCCTGGATATAGTGGGGCCTTTAGCTGTCCCTAGCTGGACTAGGAAAAGGTATATATTGACAGTGGTGACCTGCTACCATGCTACCAGATATCCTGAAGCGGTATCCTTATCCTCCATAGAAGCAGAGAAAATTGCCACTGCCCTGCTAGAAATATTTTCCCGGGTAGGATATCCACAAGAAATACTCTCAGACTAAGCGACACAGTTTATGTCTGAGCTGATCCAAAATCTGTGGGCACACTGTGGAGTAAAATCTATACTTACTACCCCATATCACCCTGAAATTAATGAGTTTGAGGATAGGTTTAATGGGACATTAAAGAATATGTTAAAGACTTTCGTAGAGACAGGGGACTGGGACTGGGACTGGAAAAAATACTAACCCTCCTTACTGTTTGCATACAGAGAAGTACCTCGAGTCCACTGGGTTCTCCTTCATTTGAGCTGCTTTATGGCCAGAGGGTGAGAGGGTCCCTTGACCTAATAAGAGAACATTGGGAGGGGAAAGTTGACACCTCCGTCACCCCTGTAATTGAATATGTTAGTCAATATGTGCCAGAAATTAGAAGAACCAAGCCTTTCACTTAGTTTGGGCTTTGTCAGAGATAACTTACAGGCAGCCCAAACTAAGCAAAAGACCTAGTATGATCGTAAGACCCAAAATAGAGAGTTTTATGAGGGCCAGCAGGTACTTGTTTTAGTCCCAGTTAATCAGAATAAACTTCAGGCTAACTGGGCGGGACCTTATAAGATCATAAGATGCCTGAATGATACAAACTATGTTATATCTATGGACTCTCAAGGCAGAAAGCAGCGTACCTTTTATATAAATATGTTAAAAGGCCTATGCAAATCACACAGCCATGGTATTAGCTGTGTGTAGTCTACCAGAAGTGTCAGGATAGTGAGCCCATACTTGACCTCTTAGCAGAGACATTACCAGAAAGATCTGACACAGAAGAGAGACTATCTAAATGTACAGATTGTGGAAAAACTTTCTGTCAAAAGGGAGAACTAGAAGGATAACAGGAAACAAGTATAAATGAGTCACAATTTACATGCCCTACATATGAGAAAGATTTCTGTATGAGGAAACAGCTAATGCAGCCCCCCCCCCCCCCAACCCGGAAAATAACAAAGGAACTGGAATATGCAAAAGTATAGAATATGGGAAAAGCTGTATCAATAAAGCAAACATTACAGAATATCAGAATCAGGGGCGTATCTGCGTGGGGCCTCAGGGGCCTGGGCCCCCGCAGATTTCGCCCTGGACCCCCCTACCGCTGCCAACCCTCCCCCTCCGTTGCTCGCCTACCTTCGCTGGCGGGGGACCCCAACCCCCGCCAGCCGAGGTCCGCGTCCTCCTGCCGCTGCCGGCTGCCTTTGGTCCTTTAATTCTTCCATTGAAGCTGGCGCCGACGAAAGTTTCTTTTGAGTCTGACGTCGCTGCACGTTGTACGTGCAGGACGTCAGACTCAGAAATTGTTTCTGAGTCTGACGTCCTGCACGTACAACGTGCAACGTGCAGCGACGTCAGATTCAAAAGAAACTTTTTCGTCGGCGCCAGCTTCAATGGAAGAATGAAAGGACCAAAGGCAGCCGGCAGCGGCAGGAGGACGCGGACCTCGGCTGGCGGGGGTTGGGGTCCCCCGCCAGCGAAGGTAGGCGAGCAACGGAGGGGGAGGGTTAGCAATGGCAGCGGCTGGGGGGAGGGGGATCGGCAATGGCGGCGGCGGCGGCGGGGGGGGGGGGCTATAATGTGCCCCCCCTCTCTGGCCCTGGCCCCCCCTACCGCCGCAGTTCAGATACGCCCCTGATCAGAATACACTGATGACAGAATATCTTCATATCCTGGTTATGACAGTATCTTCAACCAGGAAGAAAGCTCCACAAGAAATGCAAACTTTCACCCAAGAGAGAGATTAGTTTCCTGTATAGAATGTAAAGAAAAGTTCCAGTTGCAGCAAACTATTCATAGAACATTAAAAAAAAAATCACATACAAGTCTAGAATCAATCTCTTCTAAATCTGAAAAATTCATGTGTCGGAAGGAAAAACTATCAAAATATCAGAAAATTCAGAAAGATGAGAGACTAAGGAGCTCATTTTCAAAGCACTTAGACTTAACCTATGGAACTTTGTAAGTCTAAGTGCTTTGAAAATACATCTGTATATCCCTGTTCTGTTTTTGAGAGCAGCATCCATCAAAAAGGAAAATTATCAGTGCAGCATAGAATCTCCTCAGGGATGAAACCATTTACAAGCACTGAATGTTGAAAAGGCTTTACTCATAAATCACAGCTAACAAAGCACCAGAGAATCCACACAGTAGTGAAACCATTCACATGTGCTGAGTCAGAAGATAATCCTCTCAGTTCAGAAGATGAAACATACAGGATTAAAACTATTAGCATGTACTAAGTGTGGTAAAAGCTTTAGTCATAAGGTACATCTTGCAGCACACCAGAAAACTCATTCCAGAGTGAAAGCTTTTACATGCAGTGAGAGTGGATAAAACTTTATTGACAAATCATTTCTCACCATACAGCACCAAAAGGGCAGTGAAAATGGAAATGCTGATGGACACTCCAGGAAGGAAGAGCCAGAGCTGCCCTGACACTGGACTGCCGAGACCTGGCCAGTGGACTGAAAAGGCCGCAGTCCAGGGTTTCTCTTAGAGAGGGGAGATGTGGCGAAACAGTGGGTTTCTGTATCTATGAACTGAATTGTTTTGTTGATGATATATATGTTTCTAATGGTTGGCCAGTAGATGGTGATTGTTTTCTTTAAAGCTATATCAGAAGTGACAGTTTTTTTTCTTTTTCCCATGAGGTAATTAGTTAGTCTCTGTTTGGAAGTAGAGGAAGAAAAACCCCTCTGTTGAGACCCTTTGATCGGTTATATTCCGTAACTGGTGAGCAGCTATATTTCCTGGACTTCCCAAGAACTATTCAGGTAGTGATAAAATGTTTAAATAGTTTATAATTGATCCTTATTTAGTTACCTGTTATTATGTGCTGTTTTTGTTCCATCTGTTTTATAGTTCACTGTTCAATATTTTATGAAAATACATGTAATTGTTTGTTCGCTCTGCTTGTCTGGACTGACTAAGAATCCTGGTGGTTTGTCATTTGGGTCTGTGGGTGATTTCTGGGAACTGCGGGACCTCTGGGAGTGTGGCCCTAGTGTCCTAGAAATCACTGGGGAATAATTTGAGAGCAGGAGACTCTCCTAGAGGTGGTTGTGACCCAGTCCATGGGAGGAGGGTGCTAGTTTAGAGCTCAAGTGGCAGGTGAGGCGGGAATAGATCCTCTAAGTGGCTGCAGGGTTAGCCCCAGGCAGGTGGCTAGGCATTTTGTGACATATCACATATTGGACTGGATGCTATATAATCGCGCCTAAAAAATCAGCGCTGAAACAAATACACCTAGGCATATTCTATAAAGTACGCCTAAACGTAGGTGTACTTTATACAATAAACCTACATTTCTGCATAGTTTATAGAATAGGCTGAGCGACCGTCCAAATGACTATATTTAGTCACGGGCAGTTATGCCAAGTAAAACTTGGTGTAAATGCTGACTCCTAAATTAGGCACGGACCGGGTGTATTGTAAAACAATGCACATAGGTTTTAGAAATGCCCTTGACCTGCCCATTCCACACCCATGACCACGCCCCCTTTTCAACTAAGCAACTTAGAATATAGGTGCATAACTTTATAGAATACGCTTAGACAGTTGTGCATGTAAATTCTAATTAATGCCAATTGGTCTCAATAATTGCTTGCTAAGTGGCAATTATCAGTGCTGATTGGCTTGTTCACTAATTAAGTTGTGTGCACAAATCCAGAATATGACTGAATTTGCACACGCAACTTAAGTCACATTCTTTAGAATCTGGGGACAGACTGTTTTCATTTTGATGTCAACAAGGTTACTTGGTGTAGAGTTCAATAATATGCTTAATATGTGCTCTCATGTTAACTTAATTGTTAAGAAGTCTTTTTTCTTGTAAAAGAAATTGTGGTATATTAAGAAATACTTCACCTCTGCCTTTAGATTAGTGGTTCAATCTTTAGTTCTTTCTAGGATTGATTATAATAATAGTGTTTTTTCAGTCTGTACCAAAGCATCTTTGCATAGTTTGCACATAATACCAAATACAACGGCAAAGCTGATTTATTCTCTGGATCGATTTGATTCAGTTACATCATATTTGATAGAAATGCATTGGCTGCCAGTGGAGTTGAGGGTGCAGTTTAAACTCGGGATTCTTGTATTTAGGATATTACATGGTGAGGCCTCTCATTATCTTGTAAAAATGGTTAATATTTCCACCAGTTGTAAGTACGATAGTTTAAGAGAACAGTGTTTACTGCACTTTTTGTTGATGTGTAATGTTAGATTTAAGATATTATTGTCTACTCCTATTTCTTATAAGGCTGTATCATTTTGGAATTCCTTACCATTAGAAATTAGGTTGATAGAAAATTATCTATATTGTAGGCAATCACTTCAGACTTTTTTTTATTTCAGAAGTATTTTAATGTATAGAAATTGGTTTTTAGTTGATGTTTCCTTATCTTTACTATATTTATTAACTGATTGATATGTAACATCTGAAAATTTGGTTCACTCTTAATATGTAACCCGCTTTGAACTATTTATGGTATTAGCGGGATATAAGTTTAGTATACTGTAATGTAAGTATAATGTAAAGCAATAGTTGTCTAAGAGAGATCATGTTCTTTGAGTGTATATAAGATTATGTAATCGGGTGGCATTTACACCTTCATATTTCCTTACAACGCAGATTTGAGACCACCATTCATGGAAGTAAAGCTTTGTATTATCTTTCCAATGTAAAACAATTAAGTGTAGAGCTGTAACTATCATGATGTTGAACAAACTATTGTATTTTTCAGGCAAGTTAAGATTGGGACATAGAGATTTAAGGATTATGATTTTATAGGATAAATAGTAAAAAAAGCCTGTTTCTTATTGAAATGAAATGGGCGCTAGCAAGGTAATGACCTTCTGCTTCCCGCCACCATGGTCCTCTGTTCTCTGGTTGTGGCGTTACTATGCAGCCTTCCCTTCTCTCCGAGGGCGGGGCAGTGAGAGCGAGTGCAATTGCCTGTGGTTGGTCCCTTCTTCTTCTGACGTCGCGTTACCATGCAGCCTTCCCTGCCCTGGGAGAGTGGGGCACTGACAGCGATTGCCTATGGTTGCTCCCGTCTCCTTCTGACATCGCGTTTCTTTCCCTGGCAACTATACAGCGTTCCCTCGAGGGTGGGGCAGTGATCGGGAGTGCGATTACGAACCCTACGAACACTACACGGCTTCACTGCCACACTGCCACGGAGTCAGCTTCAGAACGTTGGAGGTGCGAATTATTATATTAGATGTTGGACGGTTGTCAAAAGGAATTATGCTAACTATACATTCCTAGACTCTTTTTCAGAACATGTGGAATGTTGAGGCAATAAAAAATGAGATGTGATATGTTTCCTACTTTTCTGGTTAGTTGAATGGGCATCGACATTGAATATCAGTGGTGCCCAGGTATCTTCTGGATCCACCCCAGCACTTGCAGGCCGATGCACAAAGCTTACTGTGCTAGGAACATCCAATTTTGACCAGTTCAATCCAGTTTAGCATGCACTAAGTAATGCACAAAGGGGTTCTGCATGTTTTTTTTACTGTTTGCAGCAACAGCCTATGAGAATCATACGTAAATGTAATACAATGAGCTGATTAGTATTAAAATAAGCATTCCGAGCGATGCACAGAAAGGATCACCTACCTTTAATGAGCTCTTTTTTATGGGAGGTCTGAGCTGTCATAGCATGATGGTGGTTTCTTGGCAGAGCAATCTGCTGTCATATTTAAATAGTGTGTTTGTCCTGCACATAACAGCACTGTGAAGAAGTTGTCTGGGAACAAAAAAGCACATTGTGGAGGTGCGTCCCGGCACCCGTAGTTTTGAAAAAAAAAAAAAAAAGCAACACACAGCTTTCATACACCCACATATCAACAATTCACTCCCCAGGGCGTGAAAGTTGGTTGTTCTGCCTCCATTTGCATGAAGGCAGGTTGTCTGTTATTTATAGGTACAGTGGGGGAAATAAGTATTTGATCCCTTGCTGATTTTGTAAGTTTGCCCACTGACAAAGACATGAGCAGCCCATAATTGAAGGGTAGGTTATTGGTAACAGTGAGAGATAGCACATCACAAATTAAATCCGGAAAATCACATTGTGGAAAGTATATGAATTTATTTGCATTCTGCAGAGGGAAATAAGTATTTGATCCCCCACCAACCAGTAAGAGATCTGGCCCCTACAGACCAGGTAGATGCTCCAAATCAACTCGTTACCTGCATGACAGACAGCTGTCGGCAATGGTCACCTGTATGAAAGACACCTGTCCACAGACTCAGTGAATCAGTCAGACTCTAACCTCTACAAAATGGCCAAGAGCAAGGAGCTGTCTAAGGATGTCAGGGACAAGATCATACACCTGCACAAGGCTGGAATGGGCTACAAAACCATCAGTAAGACGCTGGGCGAGAAGGAGACAACTGTTGGTGCCATAGTAAGAAAATGGAAGAAGTACAAAATGACTGTCAATCGACAAAGATCTGGGGCTCCACGCAAAATCTCACCTCGTGGGGTATCCTTGATCATGAGGAAGGTTAGAAATCAGCCTACAACTACAAGGGGGGAACTTGTCAATGATCTCAAGGCAGCTGGGACCACTGTCACCACGAAAACCATTGGTAACACATTACGACATAACGGATTGCAATCCTGCAGTGCCCGCAAGGTCCCCCTGCTCCGGAAGGCACATGTGACGGCCCGTCTGAAGTTTGCCAGTGAACACCTGGATGATGCCGAGAGTGATTGGGAGAAGGTGCTGTGGTCAGATGAGACAAAAATTGAGCTCTTTGGCATGAACTCAACTCGCCGTGTTTGGAGGAAAAGAAATGCTGCCTATGACCCAAAGAACACCGTCCCCACTGTCAAGCATGGAGGTGGAAATGTTATGTTTTGGGGGTGTTTCTCTGCTAAGGGCACAGGACTACTTCACCGCATCAATGGGAGAATGGATGGGGCCATGTACCGTACAATTCTGAGTGACAACCTCCTTCCCTCCGCCAGGGCCTTAAAAATGGGTCGTGGCTGGGTCTTCCAGCACGACAATGACCCAAACATACAGCCAAGGCAACAAAGGAGTGGCTCAGGAAGAAGCACATTAGGGTCATGGAGTGGCCTAGCCAGTCACCAGACCTTAATCCCATTGAAAACTTATGGAGGGAGCTGAAGCTGCGAGTTGCCAAGCGACAGCCCAGAACTCTTAATGATTTAGAGATGATCTGCAAAGAGGAGTGGACCAAAATTCCTCCTGACATGTGTGCAAACCTCATCATCAACTACAGAAGACGTCTGACCGCTGTGCTTGCCAACAAGGGTTTTGCCACCAAGTATTAGGTCTTGTTTGCCAGAGGGATTAAATACTTATTTCCCTCTGCAGAATGCAAATAAATTCATATACTTTCCACAATGTGATTTTCCGGATTTAATTTGTGATGTGCTATCTCTCACTGTTACCAATAACCTACCCTTCAATTATGGGCTGCTCATGTCTTTGTCAGTGGGCAAACTTACAAAATCAGCAAGGGATCAAATACTTATTTCCCCCACTGTATATGCTGGACATTGTTTATATCAGACTGCATTGCCTGTAAAGATTTACAGTGCTTGTGCCCTTAAGAAAGGCAGGAGATGGGAAGGCAGTAGAACTAGAGGGCATGATATGAGATTGAAGGGGGGCAGACTCAAGAAAAATGTCAGGAAGTATTTTTTCAAGGAGAGAGTGGTGGATGCTTGGAATGCTCTCCCACGGGAGGTGGTGGAGAGGAAAACGGTAACGGAATTCAAACATGCATGGGATAAACATAAAGGAATCCTGTTCCGAGGGAATGGATCCTCAGAAGCTTAGCCGAGATTGGGTGGCAGAGCCGGTGGTGGGAGGCGGGGCTGGTTGGGAGGCGGGGATAGTGCTGGGCAGACTTATACGGTCTGTGCCCTGAAAATGACAGATACAAATCAAGGTAAGGTATACATAAAAAGTAGCACATATGAGTTTAATGTGTTGGGCAGACTGGATGGACCATGGAGGTCTTTTTCTGCCGTCATCTACTATGTTACTATGTTAAGTGCCTTTGGACTACAAATCTTAGGCTTCCTGCAGTGCTCTGTGATAGGCTCTTCCTGAGCACATGTCCCTGTTCCCTATGCCTTATGGGACTTTTTCAATTGGCTGGCCCTTGTCCCTGTGTATGCTGGGTTGTAGCTGGCCCGCTTCTGTCTCCAGTGGGGTGGAGGGAATCTGTCTGCATGCATGCCTTTTCAAAGAACTGTAAGCTAAATTGCTGTACCTTGTTGCATGCCCCCCTCCCCAAGCTACAGTAATATCACCAAGTTTTTACCAGTTTAAAAGTATTAACAGCATCTAATATCTCATCTTGGTGCTGAGATCTCCTAGTTCCTCTTGTATTCAGGGTGAGCTGGTAGAGAACAGACTTCAAGTTCTGCAAGGCAGAGACTCTTGTCCAGCACATCTAACTACTACTACTTAGCATTTCTATAGCGCTACAAGGCATACGCAGCGCTGTACACCATACACAAAAAGACAGTCCCTGCTCAAAGAGCTTACAATCTAGATAAGACAGGTAAACAGACAGAACAATTAAGGGTAAGGGAATAAAGAGGTGAGGATAAAAGGACAGGGCAAGTGAGTTAGGAGTCAAAAGCAGTGGTAAAGAGGTGGGCTTTGAGTTTGGACTTGAAAACGGCCAAAGATGGGGCTAGACGTACAGGCTCGGGAAGTCTATTCCAGGCTTGAGGTGCAGCAAGATAAAAGGAACGGAGTCTTGAATTAGCAGTAGAGGAGAAGGGGACAGATAAGATTGCATTAAGGAAGATTTTGGTTCAAGAGTTCTGAGTCTTCACAGTGATGTTCTATTCTCTGGTTTAAGCTGCAGTCTATCACAGCCAGTGAAAGGGCTGAACATTGGCAAAAGAAACTTTCACACCCTGTGGTTTATTGGTTATATGTGCATGTATGAAAGCCATGTACAGCAGTGGAACACTGTGGAGGTATGTTCTAGGCATGTGCATATCATCGACATTTAGTGGGTGGCTGTTCTATTCATGCACTGGTGTTTTGCCTACTGAGATGCTTGCTCTAATTGCGAGCAGCTCATTTGCATGAGATTTCCTTTGCGTATCGCTCGCTATTTCAATCTCGGTAATTTTCACTAAGGATCTAAACGCACATTGATTTCTATGGTGACTTTTGTGCATCAGCCTGTAAGTGGAGAGTACGGCGGTAGTCAGAGATAATATTCAGTTGCACTCTCCCGGTTGTGCTACTAAATATTAATATTTGGGCCAGGCAAAAAGATTTAATCAGACTGGAACCCCATATCGACTCCTGTATTTTTAAATGAATGTCAAAGGAGACTGAATAAAATCAACAAATGTAAGCCATAGAGGCAAAAAGACAACAAGCAGAAATTTTGAAGGTTGCTGGTATTTAATAAGGAACCTGTCTCAACAAAGTGGTGTTCCAAGCTTTGATGTTTTCTCCATGTTCCTCAAAGGTTATAAGATCATTTTCTCAAGCATCTCCTCTGTTTTCTTTTTTGCCAGCAATGCAGATATTAGCAGTGGTGACTATCAATGGACCTATGGGGAGCAAAAACATAACCATGACTAAATTGAGCTATTTATCACTCAGTAGTTCTTCTTGAGTAGCATTCCCAGGCTAGATATCCATCAGCAAGGTTCCTACTCTGCCTCAGTTTTGTGCCTGCACTGACTGTCAGAGAATTTAGCCCTTGCTGTGAAACCTTCAAGAACTGTCCGGTCAATATTCATCCTGCAGTGGTCAGTGTTTTTGTAACTGCTGGCCGCTGCAGGCTAATTTAGACCTGGATATCGGTGGTGCCAAGATTGCTTCTGGCTCCACCACTGCTTCACCTCTAGATCACCCCAGCACTAACCACATAATGTCCAGCACTTAACCAGAGAATGCCGCTGAATATCTGCCCCAGATCTGGGTAGTGTGAGATAATTGTGTAGAAGTTGATCCTGCCCTATTAACTCACATTGAATATTGACCCTTCTGTTTTTCAAAACACTTGGGATTGTGCTGCCTTTTTCTTGAAACTGCTTTCTTCTAGGTTACCCTGGTCTGCTTTAACCTGTTGCGTAGAGCTGGCCAAGATGCCACAGTACATATGATGGGGGAAGGCTGAAAGTCGCTCAAAAATGTGTAGTTCGGAATAAGGTATCTTTCAAAGATATCACCAAAACAGGGAAGATAGGGCATCCCAATAGCAAGGTTGCAGTAGAAACCAGGTGTCTTTAAATAAAAAAAGACAGATTTTCAAGACTGTACATTATCATTGTCAATTGGTGATCAAGATGTAAACAGGAACAACAAACATAGTTAGAAATGTCTATATGCAAATGCCATAAGCCTAAGAAATATGTTTTGAGAATTAGAATATACTGCAGTAAATGAGAAAATAGATAGAATAGGCATCTCTGAGACCTGGTAGAAGGAGGATAACCAGTGGGACATTGTTATACTAGGATACAAATTATATTGCAGTGACAGGGTAGATTGAATTTGGTGGAGGGTATCATTATATGTTAAGGAGGGCCTTGAATCAAATAGGCTAAACATTCTGCAGGACACAAAACATATCTTGGAATCTCTATGGATTGAAATTCCATGTGTAAAGGGGAAAAGAATAGTTTTAGGAGTGTACTACCGTCCACCTGGTCAGGATGAACAGACAGATGTAGAAATGCTATCGGAAATTAGAGAAGCTAACAAACTGGGGAGCACAATAATAATAGGTGATTTCATTTATCTTAATATTGACTGGGTAAATGTAACATCAGAACATGCTGGAGAGATAAAATTGTTGATAACATCAAGGACTGCTTTATGGAGTAACTAGTTCAGGAGCCAACAAAAGAAGGAACAATTCTAGACCTAGTCCTTAGTGGAGCGCATAATCAGGTGCAAGAGGTAATGGTGCTGGGACCGCTTGATAACAGTGATCATAATACGATCAAATTTGATATAAGCTCTGGAGTAAGTACACACAGGAAATCTAATACGTTAGCATTTAATTTTCAAAAAGGAGACTATGATAAAATAAGAAGAACAGTGGGGAAAAAAAAACTTAGAGGAGCGGCTGCATAGGTCAAAAATTTACATCAGGCCTGGATGTTGTTCAAAAATACCATTCTGGAAGCCCAGGTCAAATATATTCCATGTATTTAAAAAGGAGGAAGTAAGGCCAAACAACAGCCAGCATGGTTAAAAAGTGAGCTGAAGGAAGCTATTAGAGCTAAAAGAAAATCCTTCAGAATATAGAAGAAGGATCTGACTGAAAGTAATAGGAAACAGTATACGGAATGTCAAGTCAAATGCAAAGCACTAATAAGGATGGCAAAGAGAGACTTTGAAAAGAAGATTGTGCTGTAGACAAAAACATATAGTAAAAACGTTTTTAGGTATATTAAACACAAGAAACTGACAAAGGAATCAGTTGAACCGCTGGCTGACCGAGGGGTAAAAGGGGCACTCAGGGAACACAAGGCCATACAGAGAGATTAAATTAATTCTTTGCTTTGGTCTTCACAAAGGAAGATGTGAAAGAGATACCGGTGACAGAAATGGTATTCAATGCTAATGAGTCAGATAAACTGAAACAAATCTCTGTAAACCTGGAGGATGTAATGGGGCAATATGACAAATTGAAGAGTAGCAAATCACCTGGACCAGATGTATACGTCCTAGAGTATTGCTAGAATTGAAAAATGAACTTGCAGAACTATTGTTAGTAATATGTCATTTATCTTTAAAATCAAGTATGGTACCAGAAGATTGGAGGGTGGCCAATGTAACACCAATTTTTAAAAAGGGTTCCAAAGGTGATCCGGGAAATTATAGACAGTGAGCCTGACGTCATTGCCAGGCAAAATGGTAGAGACTATTATAAAGAACAAAATTACAGAGCATATTCAAAAGCATGGATTAATGAGCCAAAGCCAACATGGATTTAGTGAAGGAAAATCTTGCCTGACCAATCTGCTACATTTCCTTGAAGGGGTGAACAAACATGTGGATAAAGGTGAGCCAGTCGTTATTGTGTATCTGAATTTTCAAAAGGCATTTGGACCAATGAGCTTATTTTCAAAAGAGATCGCCGGCCATCTTCCGACACAAATCGGGAGATGGCTGGCGATCTCCTGATCCCGGCCAAATCTGTATAATTGAAAGCCGATTTTAGCCTGCCCCAACTGCTTTTCGTCGCAGAGCCGGCCAACCTTCAAGGGAGGGTACAGAAGGTGGGACGGGGGCGTAGTTACGAGATAGCCGGCTTCACCCCATAATGGAAAAAAGATGGCCGGCTCAGACGAGCATTTCGCCAGCTGCACTTGGTCCATTTATTTTTAGGTCCAAGTCACAAAAAAGTGCCCCAATTGACCAGATGACCACCGAAGGGAAACGGGGATGACTTCCCCTTACTCCCCCAGTGGTCATCAACCCCCTCCCACCCCAAAAAAATTAAAAAATAAAAGTTTTTTGCCAGCCTGTATGCCAGCTTGAAATGTCATACCCAGCTCCCTGACAGCAGTATGCAGGGTCCTGGAGCAGTATTTAGTGGGTGCAGTGCACTTCAGGCAGGTGGACCCAGGCCCATCCCCCCCACCTGTTCCACTTGTGGTGGTTAATGTTGAGCCCTTCAAAACCCTCCAAACCCACTGTACCCACATGTAGGTGCCCTCCTTCACCCCTTAGGGCTATGGTAATGGTGTAGAGTTGTGGGGAGTGGGGTTTGGCGGGGATTTGGGGGGCTCAGTACCCAAGGTAAGGGAGCTATGAACCTGGGAGCTATTTTTTTTCTAGAAGTGCCCCCCTACGGTGTGCCCGGTTGGTGTCCTGGGTTTGCTGGACTATCAGTTCCCCTGGAGACACTGCTATACAGGCGAAACATGGCCCATGTAGGGAACTTTGGATACTGACTTTTGTTCGAAGCTTTGGACTGAGATACACACAGACTTTGAATTGAAAAAGTATTACACTGACCAAGAATTTACAACAACATCTGCTTTTGCACGCCAAGTAGACGGACAGAACTTCATACCGCCCAAGCTAAGTAGCGGATATTTTCATACTTTTTAGGAAAACTATTCTCAGTTGTGCTGTGCTACAACTAGGTTGGAGGTAGGGCGTGCAATGATGTTAGCAGGGTGTTGACTTACATCTCGAGCCTTTGAGTCATTGTATATACACCAAAAAAACTGAGCAGAAACTTTTACTATAAAAAAGTTTTTCTTTTTTTCTTTTTCTTTATTTTCATTAGAATGCATAGTATTATCCTGGTTTCTGATAGTATTTATTAAATTTTAACTACCAGACCCTCGCCCATTCTTCTAAGGTTCGGAGATACCTTCTCATCGTTACTCCCTCCAGGGTATCCACTCTATTGGCTATTTTCGTGTCATCCGCAAAAAGGCACACCTTTCCTTCCAACCCTTCAGCAATATCTCCCACAAATATATTAAACAGAATAGGTCCCAGCACCGACCCCTGAAGAACTCCACTGCTCACCTTCCTTTCCTCTGGATTCTATTTACCACCACCCTCTGCCACCTGTCGGTCAACCAGTTTCTAATCTAGTTCACCACTTTCGGTCCTAAGTTCAACCTTTTCAGCTTATTTACAAGTCTTCTGTGAGGGACCATATCAAAGGCTTTGCTGAAGTTCAAGTAGATTACATCTAGCGCACGTCTTTCATCCAGTTCTTTGGTCACCCAGTCAAAGATTTGTTTGGCAGGGTTTTCCTTTGGTAAAGCCATGTTACCTCAGGTCCTGTAACCCGTTGGCTTCTAGAAAGTTAACTATCTTTCTTTCAGCAGCGACTCCACTATTTTTCCTACCACTGACGTGAGACTTACCGGTCTGTAATTTCCCACTTCTTCCCTGTCTCCACCTTTTGTGAAGAGGGACCACAGCCGCTCATCTCCAATCCCACGGAACCTCTCCCGTCTCTAAAGATCTATTAATCTTTAAGAGGTCCCACCAGGACCTTCCTGAGCTCCCTCAATATCCTGGGACGTATCCCATCTGGCCCCATGGCTTGTCCACCTTCAGATTCTCAAGCTGTTTATAAACTCTTTCTTCCATAAACGGCGCAGTATCTATTCCCAGACGTTCCTTTGGCAGCTGGCCACGGTCCTTCTCCAGGATTTTTCTCCGTGAACACCGAAGAGAAATAATTGTTTAGCACGTTCGCTTTATCTCCACCACTCTCCACATAGCCATCTCATTATCTTTCAGTCTCACAATTCATTCCTATCTCTTCTACTTTCTCCAATATATCTGAAAAAGGTCTTGTCACCTCTCTTTACATCTTTAGCCATTTTTTCTTCCACTCGCGCTTTCGCTAGCCGTATTTCTCTTTTCGCTTCTTTGAGTTTAATCCAATAATTTTTTCCATGATCCTCTCGTTGCATTCTTTTGTATTTCTTGAACAAAGCCTCTTTTGCTCTTATTTTTTCAGCTACTTGTTTGGAGAACCATATAGGCTTCCTGCTTCTCTTGTTTTTGTTTACTTTCCTCACAAAAAGATCAGTCGCCATATTTAGAGCAGCCTTTAGGTTGGACCACTGTTTTTCCACTGCGCCTTCCCATGCCAACAGCTCCTTCTTCAGGTATTCCCCCATTTTATCAAAATCAGTACGTTTGAAATCCAGTACTTGAGTTTTGTGCATCCACACTCCGCATTTGCCCTTATTTCAAACCATCACGGTGTGATGATCACTATTACATAGGTGGGTACCCACCTGGATATTGGAAACACTATCCCCATTCGTGAGCACTAGATCCAGCATCAACCCTTCCGTCATGGGTTTCTGTCACCATTTGTCTGAGCAAGGCACTTTGAAAGCATCCACAATCTCCCTACTTT
This sequence comes from Microcaecilia unicolor, assembly GCF_901765095.1. Lineage (NCBI taxonomy): Eukaryota > Metazoa > Chordata > Amphibia > Gymnophiona > Siphonopidae > Microcaecilia > Microcaecilia unicolor. The sequence goes on along the minus strand of NC_044032.1, from coordinate 352,992,289 downwards.
CCAATTCTGCTGATGGGACATTCCAATCCACATCAGATGAAATCTCTCAACAGTAGCACCTCCCCTTTCATACCAATCTTTGAATATCTTCTATCAGATCCTTGTCTAACTTCTCCATTTGCGCAGGAGGGTCTGTAGATAACCCCCTTGTGGATACAGGTTCTGTCTTCTCATTCCAGGACAATCCATAAAGCTTCTTCCTTTCCCCAGGTTCCCCGCATTTCAGACACTCTGATATAGTCTCTCACATACAGAGCCACTCCTCCACCTCTTCGGCTCTCTCTATCCTTCCTAAAAAGATTATAGCCCGGTACAGTCACATCCCATTCATGGGAATCGTTGAACCACGTCTCCGTAATAGCAGCAATATCCAAGTTTTCTTCAAACATCAGGGCTTGCAAGTCTTGAACCTTTTTACTTCGACTCTGAGAATTTGTGCTCATTGCTTTCCATGTGCTAAGTGAGATTAGGTGGTTTACTATACTTACATGACCTTTCCCTCTGCCATCATGTTTATTCTGGGGGTGATTTTCCAAAATCCCTTGTTTCCTTTTGTCACCCCCACCCTCTAGTTTAAATGTCTAGAAACATATTGTCTGAATTTCTCCCCAAGGATCCTTTTTCCCATCGCAGAAAGATGTAGCCCATCATTACAGCACAGCCTGTTATTTTTCCATGTATTACCCCATGCACCCATGTATCTAAAACCTTCTTCTTTACACCAAGAGGCAGATGCAGCAACCAAACGTAAAAAAATCTAAATCGTTAAAGTCCCTAACGATTTTAAAATAACGAAAAATGCACCAAAAAAAAAAGTCACACATGCTGAGATCGGTATTGAAACGTACAATGTATCAAAGAATCACAATACACATCGTTAATCGGCCCCCAAATCATGTGCAGAGCAGCCAAGCGTTATGTTAGCTGCTCTGTGCATGCCACAAACAGTCAAAACACAGTCAAATCACAAGCACATGGCTCCCAAATAAAATAAAATAAAAAAAGGATCGGGAGGGGGCAAGGGCGCTCATCAGGAGCGTCCTGTACGGACGGCCTTGCCCCCCCCCCCCGCTGCTCCCCACTTTCCGCCACTCCCCCCACCCCGAAAAAGCAAAATTCAAGCAGCCCCTGCCCCCCTCCCTTCCTCACTACTCTCACCTCAGCTCCGCCTCCCGACATCCTCCGTCCTGTGCCCCGCCTCCTTTTGGGGTCGTCGCCGCCATTCCCCTCCTCCATCGGGCCCCCCTCCCTCTTACCGGGCCCGTGCAGCGCCTCTCTCCTCTGTCCGAAGGCGCTGCACGGGCAAGAAGAAAGCCTGATGCCTGCCTTTGCCCAGCTTCGATGGCGCGTCTTTCTCCTGCTGCGCCCGCCCCTTTCTGACGTCGGTAACCTACGTAGGTTACTGACGTCAGACAGGGGCGGGCGCAGCAGGAGAAAGACGCCCATCGCGAAGGCAGGCATCAGCTGATTCAGCTTTCTTCTTGCCCGTGCAGCGCCTTCGGACAGAGGAGAGAGGCGCTGCACGGGCCCGGTAAGAGGAAGGGGGGCCCGATGGAGGAGGGGAATGGCGGCGACGACCCCAAAAGGGGGCGGGGCACGGACGGAGGATGTCGGGAGGCGGAGCTGAGGTGAGAGTAGTGAGGAAGGGAGGGGGCAGGTGCTGCTTGAATTTTGCTTTTTCGGGGTGGGGGGAGCGGCGGAAAGTGGGGAGCAGCGGGGGGGGGGGGGGGGCAAGGCCGTCCGTACAGGACCTCCTGATGAGCGCCCTTGCCCCCTCCCGATCCTTTTTTTTATTTTTATTTTTTTATGTGTTTTCTGAGGTCCTTTGGACCAATCACAGCGCTTTTAGCTCTGCTAATGCGCTGGGATTGGCTCAAAGTTTGTTTATTTTTCACTTAACACTTTTTCCTGGCACAGAGCTGTCCTAACGAGAGGTCCAGACCTCTCGTTAGTTTTCCTGCCTTTTTCCTGCGTAAAGGCAATCGGAAAAGGTTAGTGCATGTCGTTTCAATGGGGTTTTCACACTAATTGCTCATCTCCATTCCGTTTTCGTTAGCTGCTACTGTCGTCGGAAAATAGGCTTAAGTGCATGGAAAGGATAGGAAATTCTTCCCTGAGGGCTCATTTAACGATGAAAAACGTTTAGTGCATCTACCTCCAAGACTCAAGGACACAGATAACCTCAGTTAACAATCAAACCAAGTCTGGAAATGTCCAGCGTAGCTCACAAGGTAAACTTAAGTTCTGTTTTTTTTTCTTTTACCAAAACAGATCTATACAAACTGCCCCTCCTCCAGAGCTATGAGTCACCAGATGTTATGTAACCAAATTGATTGAATTAAGTCTCTGGCAATGTAGATTCAACACACAGTTCTAAAGAATGAAATTTAGAACACACACCAGAGTCGCCAGATTCTATGTACCCAAATTGATTGGATAAGTCACAGGTTTAAAATGGCACAGGTTGAAACACAGTTCCAATGAAAACAGCTTTAAGACAATTCCAGCATAAAAAGATGAAATCACTAACACAGATGTTCAAAACACAGTTCTATAAAATCCCTTTAAGACAATACCAGCATAAAAATATAAAATCATAGTGCAATGAGTCACGTGATGCTAGGCGAGGGGTAGGACGCCGCAAGACTGAGCTCTGAGGCCCCGCTATAAGATCGCCCCCCTAGCAGCTTAAATCGGCGAATTCGAAATTTATAACAGGAAAATAGACAGACGGGATATCCCAAACTAGCGAATGGTAGAACTTACAGAGCGAATTCCAAATTATGTCCTCCAAAACGTTGCGGAAAGATGGAGCACGAGGGAGAACGGGAGAAAATAAAATGGCGGATCCCGGCCCCTCGGGGGAAACAGTGAGCTCCGCATGGGCTAATGAGATTGCAATGGAGGTATCGCAACTATTGGAATCCTCCGTGGACCTGAAATTGCAGAGAATTTCGGAGAAACTTGATGTTATGGATGGGAAACTAGAAGTTTTAAAAACTGACCTGACGGGATTCCAACAGCGATTATCGGAGCAGGGTATGATACATACCTGTAGCAGTTGTTCTCCGAGGACAGCAGGCTGATTGTTCTCACGACTGGGTGACGTCCGCGGCAGCCCCCACCAACCGGAAAGAAGCTTCGCGGGACGGTCGGCACGCAGGGCACGCCCACCGCGCATGCGCGGCCGTCTTCCCGCCCGTGCGCGACCGCTCCCGCCAGTTGAATGACTAGCAAAAGATGAAACACACAACTCCAAAGGGGAGGAGGGAGGGTAGGTGAGAACAATCAGCCTGCTGTCCTCGGAGAACAACTGCTACAGGTATGTATCATACCCTTTCTCCGAGGACAAGCAGGCTGCTTGTTCTCACGACTGGGGTATCCCTAGCTCTCAGGCTCACTCAAAACAAGAACCCAGGTCAATTGAACCTCGCAACGGCGAGGGTACAACAGAAATTGACCTACGAAGAACAACTAACTGAGAGTGCAGCCTGACCAGAATAAATTCGGGTCCTGGAGGGTGGAGTTGGATTTACACCCCAAACAGATTCTGCAGCACCGACTGCCCGAACCGACTGTCGCGTCGGGTATCCTGCTGGAGGCAGTAATGAGATGTGAATGTGTGGACAGATGACCACGTCGCAGCCTTGCAGATCTCTTCAATAGTGGCTGACTTCAAGTGGGCCACCGACGCTGCCATGGCTCTGACACTATGAGCCGTGACATGACCCTCAAGAGTCAGCCCAGCCTGGGCGTAAGTGAAGGAAATGCAATCTGCTAGCCAATTGGAGATGGTGCGTTTCCCGACAGCGACCCCTAGCCTGTTAGGGTCGAAAGAAATAAACAATTGGGCGGACTGTCTGTTGGGCTGTGTCCGCTCCAAGTAGAAGGCCAATGCTCTCTTGCAGTCCAATGTGTGCAACTGACGTTCAGCAGGGCGGGTATGCGGCCTGGGGAAGAATGTTGGCAAGACAATTGACTGGTTAAGATGGAACTCCGACACCACCTTCGGCAGGAACTTTGGGTGGGTGCGGAGCACTACTCTGTTGTGATGAAATTTGGTATATGGAGCATGAGCTACTAGGGCTTGAAGCTCACTGACCCTACGAACTGAAGTAACTGCCACCAAGAAAATGACCTTCCAGGTCAAGTACTTCAGATGGCAGGTATTCAGTGGCTCAAAAGGAGGTTTCATCAGCTGGGTGAGGACGACGTTGAGATCCCATGACACAGTAGGAGGCTTGATAGGGGGCTTTGACAAAAGCAAGCCTCTCATGAATCGAACGACTAAAGGCTCTCCAGAGATGGCTTTACCTTCCACACGATAATGGTAAGCACTAATCGCACTAAGGTGATTCCTTACTGAGTTGGTCTTGAGGCCAGACTCTGATAAGTGCAGAAGGTATTCAAGCAGGTTCTGTGCAGGGCAAGAACGAGGTTCTAGGGCCCTGCTCTCACACCACACGACAAACCTCCTCCACTTGAAAAAGTAACTCTTTTTAGTGGAATCCTTCCTAGAGGCAAGCAAGACCCGGGAGACACCCTCAGACAGACCCAACGCAGTGAAGTCTACGCCCTCAACATCCAGGCCGTGAGAGCCAGGGACTGAAGGTTGGGGTGCAGCAACGCTCCGTCGTTCTGCGAGATGAGAGTCGGAAAACACTCCAATCTCCACGGTTCCTCGGAGGACAACTCCAGAAGAAGAGGGAACCAGATCTGACGGGGCCAAAAAGGCGCTATCAGAATCATGGTGCCGCGGTCTTGCTTGAGCTTCAGTAAGGTCTTCCCCACCAAAGGTATGGGAGGATAAGCATACAGGAGGCCGGTCCCCCAATGGAGGAGAAAGGCATCCGACGCTAGCCTGCCTTGTGCCTGAAGTCTGGAACAGAACAGAGGCAGCTTGTGGTTGGTCTGAGAGGCGAAAAGGTCCACCGAGGGGGTGCCCCACACTCGGAAGATCTTGCGTACCACTCTGGCATGGAGCGACCACTCGTGCGGTTGCATGACTCTGCTCAGTCTGTCGGCCAGACTGTTGTTTACGCCTGCCAGGTACGTGGCTTGGAGGAGCATGCCGAACCGACACGCCCAACGCCACATCCCGACGGCCTCCTGGCACAGGGGGCGAGATCCGGTGCCCCCCTGCTTGTTGACGTAATACATTGCAACCTGATTGTCTGTCCGAATTTGGATAATTTGGCAGGACAGCCGATCTCTGAAAGCCTTCAGTGCGTTCCAGATCGCTCGGAGCTCCAGGAGGTTGATCTGCAGACCCTTTTCCTGGAGGGACCACAGACCCTGGGTGTGAAGCCCATCGACATGGGCTCCCCACCCCAGGCGAGATGCATCCGTCGTCAGCACTTTCGTGGGCTGCGGAATTTGGAATGGACGTCCCAGGGTCAAATTGGTCCGTATGGTCCACCAGAGCAGTGAAGTGCGGCAACTGGTGGAGAGGCGGATGACATCTTCTAGATTCCCGGTGGCTTGGAACCACTGGGAAGCTAGGGTCCATTGAGCAGATCTCATGTGAAGACGAGCCATGGGAGTCACATGAACTGTGGAGGCCATATGACCCAGAAGTCTCACATCTGCCGAGCTGTGATCTGCTGAGACGCTCTGGTCTGCGAAGCCAGGGCCAAGAGATTGGTGGCCCTCGCTTCGGGAAGGTAGGCCTGAGCCGTCTGGGAATTCAGCAGCGCTCCTATGAATTCCAGAGACTGAGTTGGCTGGAGATGGGACTTGGGTAATTTATCACAAACCCCAGCAGCTCCAGAAGTTGAATAGTGCACTGCATGGACCGGAGGGCTCCTGCCTCCGAGGTGTTCTTGACCAGCCAATCGTCGAGGTATGGGAACACGTGCACTCCCAGCTTGCGTAGGTAGGCCGCTACCACCACGAGGCATTTGGTCAGGAATTTGTTCAGGCCTCTCAGGTCTAGGATGGGACGCATCCCCCCTGTTTTCTTTTCCACAAGGAAGTACCTGGAATAGAATCCCTGCCCTTCCTGCCCGGGTGGTACGGGCTCGACCGCATTGGCGCTGAGAAGGGCGGAGAGTTCCTCTGCAAGTACCTGCTTGTGGTAGGAGCTGAAAGACTGAGCTCCTGGTGGGCAATTTGGAGGTTCGAAATCAATTTGAGAGCGTACCCGGACCGGACTATTTGGAGAACCCACCGATCGGAGGTTAAGAGAGGCCACCTTTGGTGAAAAAATTTTAACCTCCCTCCGACCGGCAGATCGTCCGGTACGGACACTTGTAGGGCGGCTATGTTCCCGTGGATCCAGTTTGCTGTGGAGGCGCAGGGGGCTGCTTAGGCGCACGCTGTTGACGAGAACGAGCGCGCTGGGGCTGTCCCTGTGCCTGACGAGGCCTTCGGGCCGGCTGGTTGTACCTACGCTTTGCAAAAGAATAGGGTGCAGCTGCCGTGCCCGGGAAAAACGCCCACCCGTGGGGGCGGATGCTGAAGGCGCCCGGTGGGAGAGCTTGTCGAGAGCGGTTTCCCGCTGATGCAGTTGGTCCACCATCTGCTCGACCTTCTCACCGAAAATGTTATCCCCCCGGCAAGGGACGTCGGCCAGTCTCTGCTGGGTGCGGTTGTCCAGGTCAGAGGCGCGCAGCCATGAGAGCCTGCGCATCACTATACCTTGGGCCGCAGCACGAGATGCCACGTCACAGGTGTCAAAAATACCCCTGGACAGGAACTTTCTGCATGCCTTCAGCTGCCTGACCACCTCCTGATAAGGCCTGGACTGCTCCGGCGGGAGCTTCTCGACCAGGTCCGCCAGCTGTTGCACATTGGTCCGCATGTGGATGCTCATATAGAGCAGGTATGACTGGATGCGGGTCACGAGCATGGAGGATTGGTAGGCCTTCCTCCCAAACGAGTCCCGAGTGCGAGACTCCCGCCCCGGGGGCGCCGAGGCGGTATCCCTCGAACTCCGTGCCCTCTTGAGAGCAGAATCCACGACCGCTGAGTCATGGGGCAATTGGGGCCGCATGAGCTCTGGGTCGGAGTGGATCCTGTACTGGGACTCTGCTTTCTTGGGAATGGTGGGGTTAGTTAATGGTCGCACCCAGTTCCGAAGCAGTGTCTCCTTCAGGACATTGTGCAGCGGCACCGTGGAGGACTCTCTAGGTGGTGATGGATAGTCGAGGACCTCGAGCATCTCGGCCCTCGGCTCTTCCACAGAGACCACGGGGAAGGGAATGCTGATAGACATATCCCGCACAAAAGAGGCAAAGGAGAGACTCTCAGGAGGTGAGAGCTTCCTCTCCGGTGAAGGCGTGGGGTCCGAGGGAAGGCCCGTAGACTCCTCTGAGGAGAAATATCTAGGGTCCTCCTCTTCCCCCCACGAGTCCTCATCCGCGGTATCGGACATTAGCTCATGTAGCTGAGTCCTGTACCGGGCCCGGCTCGACGTCGAGGCACCGAGGTCTCGGTGTCGTCGAGCGGTGGACTCCCGCGCCGGCGGGGACGGAGCTCCCTCCATCGACGTCGACGGGGACTCCACCTGCGTGGCAGTCGAGACCGGCACCGCAAGCGGCGGCGGTGTCGACAGCCCCGGCGCCGGGCTAGAGCTCGCCGGTGCCACAGTCATCGGCGCCGAGGGCGCAAGCACCCCCGGCGCCGGCACAGCCTGGCGCATCAGCCCTTCCAGGATCCCCGGAAGGATGGCTCTGAGGCACTCGTCCAGGCCCGCTGCCGGGAAAGGCGGTGGGGCCGGTAAGGGTGTCGGTGCCGGAAGCTGCTGGGAGCCAGGAGACGGCACCGAGGTGCAGGAACCCCGACGCGTCGGTACCCATCCACAACCGACGGAGACCTCTCCTCTCGACGATGACCGCTTCGGCGTCGACTCCTCTTCGGGATGCACCGAGGGCGTCCGGTGACGACGCTTCTTATCCTTTTTTCGATGCACGTCACCGGCGCCGGAGGGCATGGAGGAGGAGGAGGTCGATCCCCCTCGGTCTCGAGGCACCGGGTCAGACAGGGGTCGGTCCCGTGGCTCACGAGCTGAGGGAGTGACCGGGGCCGACTGCCCACGCGGCCTCTCAACCCCACTCTCACCGGCGGACCGGCGGGCCAACGGGACCTGTTCTCCTGGGGTCGCTGCCATCGGTGCCGATGTCTCGGGCATCGATACCGGTACCGAAGAAACCGGCCTTCGATACCGATGCCGTCGAGGTCGACGTCGAGGGGCCGGCGCAAGTTCCAAAAAGACGGTCCCGCGAACTTGCCTCGCAACCTGAGTCCGTTTCCGGAGACCGAGACACAAAGCACACGACTTGAGATTGTGCTCCGGCCCGAGGCACTGGAGGGCACCAAGCGTGGGTGTCGGTCTGCGAGATCGGCCGGCCGCAGCGACCACACTTTTTAAATCCACTCGGGACCTTCGAGGACATCGACGGAAAAATTGCGTCGGCGAAGTCAAAGTCGTCAATGGTGGCTAAAATCACACCACGAAAAGATAAACGACCGAGCGACCACTAGGCCGCCATGTGGCGTCCCCCGCTGGAAGCGAGGGAAAAGGGGGCGCGTGCTCCACACGCGCAGAGATTTCTTTTTTTTTTTTTTTTTAACAAACAAGAAAAAGGAAAACCGAACGGTAATCCGAGCGAAGCGACGATCCGCGTAAACGCGGTCGAAAAATCCGGCGGCTGAAACAGAGAGAGTGGCAGAAGCACAACTCTCTCCAGTCGCGGAAAAAAAGGAACTGGCGGGAGCGGTCGCGCACGGGGCGGGAAGACGGCCGCGCATGCGCGGTGGGCGTGCCCTGCGTGCCTGACCGTCCCGCGAAGCTTCTTTCCGGTTGGTGGGGGCTGCCGCGGACGTCACCCAGTCGTGAGAACAAGCAGACCTGCTTGTCCTCGGAGAATGGAAGATAGGAGTACCCAGCAGGAGGGCCAACATAAAGAATGGCAGCAGCGGATTACCCAGTTGGAATCAAAGGTGGATGATCTAGAGAATAGATCACGCAGGAACAACATCAGGCTGGTGGGAATCCCAGAGACTGTAAGAGAAGTAGATTTGAGGGCCATGCTGGAAACATGGCTGCCGAAGGCGCTTGAAGCACAGGAGTTGGCGAATAATTTAAAGATTGAACGAGCACATCGTCTGGGTCAGCTGAAGCCCGAAGCACAAAGGCCTCGAGTGGTAATTTGCAAAATATTAAATTACAGCCATAAACAGGAGATTTTGAGGCTATGGCGTTCCCGGGGCACAGTGAACTACGAAAAGCACAAGGTGTTGTGCTTTCAAGATTTTTCGACCGCAGTGGCGACACAGCGAAAACAATTTGTAGAAGCATGCACTGAGTTCCATAATAGACGGATCCGGTTCGCACTGCTCTATCCGGCAAGATTGAGGGTCCAGCACGAAGGTCGGACCCGTTTTTTTGACACCGCAAAGGAAGCGCTGCAGTATGCCAAGCAGATAAAAGGAAGCATGGAACGGACGAGTGAGGATGAAGTGAGTTGAAGGAAACAGAAGGAATTATTGCAAGAATGAAGGCTAAAGAACTTTTACAATGATCTGCCGCAGAGGCAGAGGATTTAGAACGCAGCAGCAGGAGCAGAACTTTGAGAGCGCCACTGCTGTGAGACATTTTGGACAATGGCTTAATTCCATGAGAGTTGGGGATTTGTGGAGAGGTAAAGTTAAATATACATAACAAGCTGTTTTAAGAGTCATGGTTATATTTAAATTGAAGGTTAATTAGAAGGGAATGCCTCAAATGTTTAAGGGAGGAGGGAGTTTTCAAGTTAAAGATGTTGAATATGCATGTTGTTCGAAATGGGAATTCCCAAATATGTAAACGAAAGAGGAGAGTTGGCAACATAAAGGGGCACAGGGAAGTGGGCCCTGAACATATTGATAAAGACGGAGCTGCAGGGGGGAGGGGCAGGGCGGTAGCGTGACCGGTTCTAAGAGAACGCAATGTATAGAATACGAAAGAGGGGGAGGGGGGAAGGGAACAGCGGGTAGAGGAGCGGGGGATTTTTAAGCTGATTTATCTTTATTTTATTTGGTTTAAGGTATGTTATTTTAACGTTTTGTCATCAAAGGCTTCGCGCATGGAGGAATGGCAGGAGAGGACATTGTGGATAAAAAGAGGGGTACCTAAAGGCTGGGAGGTACGTTCTCTGTGTAACAAAAAAAGGCTGAGACAAGGGAAATGGATGAAGTGGAGTGTTGGGGTCAGTTAAATTGCTCTCCTGGAATGTAGGGGGAGTTTCCTCGCCTATAAAACGGAAAAAAATTTTGCAGGCATTGCAGCGCCAGGCGGCTGATGTTGTGTTTCTTCAGGAGACACATCTGACGGCACAAGAACATGATAAATTCCAACAGGGCTGGGTAGGAGCGGCAGTGGGCGCTCCCGCTTATAATAAAAAGGCGGGAGTGTTGGTATTATTTCGCAAGGGACTACCAATAACAGTAAAAGCGGTTAGGAGGAATGCAATGGGTAGATATGTCCTGATAGAAGTGGAGCTGGGGGGAACTCCCTATGTATTCTGTAATATTTATGCACCGAATGTATATGAAAAAAATTTCTATAAAGAAATTGTAAGCCTGCTAGCCCCATATCAGATGGGTAATGTGGTACTGGGAGGGGACTTTAACATGGTATATGACCCGGAGATGGATAAGACCAGCAAGGGGGGCTTGGGACCACGACACTATCAGAGGGGGTTACCATTCTTATGTTCTACATTGGAATTGGTGGATGTTTGGAGGGTGCTACATCCAGGGTGCAAGGATTATACTCATCTATCTCGGGCACACTCTTCACTATCCAGAATAGATTACATACTCATTTCAACTCCCCTTTTTGCTAAAACTGTGGAGGCAGAGATAGGCCCAAGTGAAATTTCGGATCATTCTCCCATATGGGTGCGGTTGGAGTTGGGAGGTGACCGAAGTGGATATAGAGGGTGGTCTTTCCCATTTGAACTGTATAAAGATGCGAAATTTCGAGAAATGTTGCAGAGTAAGTGGAGAGACTATGAACACAATAACAAAGAACACAAAAATCAATATGGGTTGTATTGGGAAACGGCAAAGGCAGTCCTGAGAGGAGAAATTATTAACTATAAGGCCTGGACGCGGAAGCGAAGGGATAAAGAAATATTACGGTTAGAAAAAGAAGTCCGAACACACAGACAGAAATATGGGGCTACACAAACAGAAGAACAGAAACTAGTTTATCTGACAACACAGAGAGAGTTAAATGAGCTCCTACATGAGAGAGCTAAGAAATCCATAATGTATTATAAACATCAGTTGTTCCAACATGGGAACAAGGCAGGAGCGTTGCTGAGTCGTTTGGCCAAGGGGGAAAAAAGAATGACCCGACTATTGCAAGTAAAAAGACAGGATGGCACAGTAAGATATGAAAAAGATATAGTAGAGAGCTTTGGTAGATATTATGCGGACCTGTATGGGGAGCCATCGGGGATAGTAACAGATAGCACATTATTTTTGGAAAATATTGATCTGCCACAAATATCGGCGAAACAGGGAGAGATATTGGATGCCCCTATTGAGGAGGGAGAATTAATGTTGGCCATGCAACAGAGTGAGGTGCATAAGGCGCCAGGACCAGATGGTTTTAGTATGGCCTTTTATAAGATTCTGCAGGAACAGGTGACCTTACCTCTGTTAAATTTATTTAACCACATGGCTAGTACCGCTACGATGCCGGAGACTCTTGGCCTGGCCAAAATTGTTGTTCTACCTAAGCCCGGTAAGGATCCAGGGGAAATGGAATCGTATAGACCGATCTCCCTCTTAAACTGTGATGTTAAATTATATGCAAAAATTTTGGCAAATAGATTGGCACGAGTGCTGCCGGATCTGGTGGCCCCTCCGCAAGTGGGGTTTGTAAAGGGAAGATCGGTGGTGGGTAATGTCAGAGCCCTTATCGCTTCCTTGGAGAAAGTGAGGGAACAACAACGGCCTTCTCTGCTGATAAGTTTTGATGCAGAGAAGGCATTTGATCGGGTGGTGTGGCGCTTTGTGCTCCAAGTATTGCAGAGAGTGGGTATTGGGGATTTTTTTAGGAACGCAGTGGAGGCTCTTTATTCAGACCCCCGAGCGTACATGTGGATAAATGGGGTAAGGTCACAACCGTTTTCAATAAGGAGGGGAGTACGGCAGGGGTGCCCCCTCTCTCCGCTATTATTTGTACTAGCACTAGACCCACTAATACGAGAGATTGAGTCCCACCCGGAGATAGTGGGAGTTAACTGGGGTTCGGTTGGCTTTAAAATATCAGCATTTGCGGACGACTTATTAGTGCATCTTACAGAACCCAAGAGATCGTTGGGAGCTCTGTTGGAGTTGTTCCATGAATATGGAGATTTTGCTGGTTTTAAAATAAACTACTCCAAGTCCTTGGCATTGACAGATACAGATAGTGTTAAAATGGAGTGGGGGAATGATTTTCCGCTAATGTGGGCCAAGGAAAGTATCAAATATTTGGGAGTACAGGTGGCCATGGACACAAAGATTTTTTACACTCTCAACTTTACTAAATTGCTGGAAGATATGAGAGGTCGGCTGAAGCAATGGGAGGCTTTGCCGCTGACATTACATGGGAAGATCCAGTTATTCCGCATGGTGGAGTTTCCCCGATGGCTTTATACACTGCAGGTTTTGCCGCTGCGATTAAAAAACAAAGATATTAAGCAGTTCCATAAATACTTAAGGCAGTTTCTGTGGGGGGGAAGAAAACCTAAAATACCATTAGACATACTGGTAGGCCCCTGGAAATTAGGAGGTATAGGGCTCCCAGATATTAAAAAATATAACCAGGCGTGTCTATTGAGGCATCTGGGAGACTGGTTATTAGATAAACAAGATTTTACCCCATGGAAACTAGAACAGGTATATTTCCTGCCATTTCACCCACACTACTTATTGCATGCGGAGGGGCACAAGTTGCCAAATAAGTTTAAGGGAAGTTTGCTACTGGAACCAATGCGGGCGGTTTGGCGAGATCTCAATGGCTACTGGGGGATGGAGGGAGATGTGTCGGATATCATGCCATTACAGGGCAACCCAAACTTCTCACCTGGGTCAGAGAACAGGGTGTTTAGAAGGTGGGGCTCACAGGGGATTACGCGGTTGGAGCACGTACTAGGGACCAATGGAGGATTGTTAAATTTGGGTGCTCTGGGGGTTGGATTCAATACTAGTCACATATTTGCTTATCAGCAACTAGCTCATTATGTTCGATCTCTAAATAGTATAAAGCTGACCAGTGGGCATGGGAAGAAAATCAGGGAATTCTTTAAAACAGTAACTGGGGAGAGACTTACAGTATCAAAGCTACACAAGGCCTTATGGGAGATGGGTCCAGGGAAAAAAACCGAAATTATTACTGCACGTTGGGCACGAGAAATACAGCAGCCCAGTTTAGTGCTGGATTATAATAAATTGACATCCCGAATACCTGAGATACAGTGGTGGAAATAAGTATTTGATCCCTTGCTGATTTTGTAAGTTTGCCCACTGACAAAGACATGAGCAGCCCATAATTGAAGGGTAGGTTATTGGTAACAGTGAGAGATAGCACATCACAAATTAAATCCGGAAAATCACATTGTGGAAAGTATATGAATTTATTTGCATTCTGCAGAGGGAAATAAGTATTTGATCCCCCACCAACCAGTAAGAGATCTGGCCCCTACAGACCAGGTAGATGCTCCAAATCAACTCGTTACCTGCATGACAGACAGCTGTCGGCAATGGTCACCTGTATGAAAGACACCTGTCCACAGACTCAGTGAATCAGTCAGACTCTAACCTCTACAAAATGGCCAAGAGCAAGGAGCTGTCTAAGGATGTCAGGGACAAGATCATACACCTGCACAAGGCTGGAATGGGCTACAAAACCATCAGTAAGACGCTGGGCGAGAAGGAGACAACTGTTGGTGCCATAGTAAGAAAATGGAAGAAGTACAAAATGACTGTCAATCGACAAAGATCTGGGGCTCCACGCAAAATCTCACCTCGTGGGGTATCCTTGATCATGAGGAAGGTTAGAAATCAGCCTACAACTACAAGGGGGGAACTTGTCAATGATCTCAAGGCAGCTGGGACCACTGTCACCACGAAAACCATTGGTAACACATTACGACATAACGGATTGCAATCCTGCAGTGCCCGCAAGGTCCCCCTGCTCCGGAAGGCACATGTGACGGCCCGTCTGAAGTTTGCCAGTGAACACCTGGATGATGCCGAGAGTGATTGGGAGAAGGTGCTGTGGTCAGATGAGACAAAAATTGAGCTCTTTGGCATGAACTCAACTCGCCGTGTTTGGAGGAAGAGAAATGCTGCCTATGACCCAAAGAACACCGTCCCCACTGTCAAGCATGGAGGTGGAAATGTTATGTTTTGGGGGTGTTTCTCTGCTAAGGGCACAGGACTACTTCACCGCATCAATGGGAGAATGGATGGGGCCATGTACCGTACAATTCTGAGTGACAACCTCCTTCCCTCCGCCAGGGCCTTAAAAATGGGTCGTGGCTGGGTCTTCCAGCACGACAATGACCCAAAACATACAGCCAAGGCAACAAAGGAGTGGCTCAGGAAGAAGCACATTAGGGTCATGGAGTGGCCTAGCCAGTCACCAGACCTTAATCCCATTGAAAACTTATGGAGGGAGCTGAAGCTGCGAGTTGCCAAGCGACAGCCCAGAACTCTTAATGATTTAGAGATGATCTGCAAAGAGGAGTGGACCAAAATTCCTCCTGACATGTGTGCAAACCTCATCATCAACTACAGAACACGTCTGACCGCTGTGCTTGCCAACAAGGGTTTTGCCACCAAGTATTAGGTCTTGTTTGCCAGAGGGATTAAATACTTATTTCCCTCTGCAGAATGCAAATAAATTCATATACTTTCCACAATGTGATTTTCCGGATTTAATTTGTGATGTGCTATCTCTCACTGTTACCAATAATCTACCCTTCAATTATGGGCTGCTCATGTCTTTGTCAGTGGGCAAACTTACAAAATCAGCAAGGGATCAAATACTTATTTCCCCCACTGTATCGATTAATGCGACACTAAGGGAATGTCAATATCGAATTTTGCACCGAGCATACATGACTAAATTACAGGTTTTTAAGATGGGAGGAGTGCAAGATCCACTATGTTCTAAATGCAGGCAACGGGAAAGCACATTTTATCATTGTCTGTGGGAATGCCCTGCAGTGCAAAGGTTTTGGCACAATATAATACAATACCTGGAGGGCTTAGTGGAATCTCGAATAAATTGTTCTTTTATGGGGGTTATTCTGGATAAACACGAGCTTTTCGTCCTCCAAAGAGGAAATCAGAAGTCATTGGTGCGCAAGGCCTGCTTGTTGGGGAAAAAATTGATTATGACTGGGTGGTTGAGTGAAGACCCACCAGAATTTTGGCATTGGAGAAACAAAATTCATGAGCTCTTAATACACGAGCGTAGGATGGTGGGAAACTCCCCGAAGAAGAAAGCACAATTCCTGGAGGTTTGGAAACCTTACATCCAATCCCTGGCACCGCGTGCGCGAAGCCTAATATTGGACACACTATAAAAGGCTGTGGGTTTTTTTTTTTTTTCCCTATATATAGCAAGTGAGCATAGAGGGATTCACTTACGGGGCGGCGTAGCTGAGTGCGGGGTGAGCAGGAGACCACCCCTGATTCAGGCGCAGCTATTTGTACCAGGGTGCCATATTGGCGGCCCTAAAAAGAAAGGGCAAGATTCTCATAGGCTAGGATAATAAGGATAATGAGGTTACCCTGGACAATCTGACTGTACAAAAGCTGAGTGAATTCCTTCGCTGAGCAATAGGTGAAGGGGAGGAGAGAATGGGAATGGAGCTAAAAGGATTAGATAAGAGGAGGGAGGGAAGAAGGGGGGGGGAGGGACAAAGGGGGGGGGAGGGGGGGGAAATTGCTAAAAAGTTGATGATGGCATTTTTGATGTTCGAATATAAGTTTAAGATGTTGTTTCAATAATACCTGTAAACCTTTTCGTTCTGTCCAGTATTGTATCATCAATAAAAATCGTTAAAACATAAAATCATAGTGCAATATAGGCAATAGGATAGAGACAGATAAGGAACTTATAGAGGTCAGACCTTTGCAAGTGAAAGGACAGGGTTTTTTTTTGTTTTTTTAATAGGATAGAATAAAAAGGGGGTGAAATAGAATAAAGGAGTCAATAGTTTATCAGGAAAATATTAAGAGCAGGACACAGGTAACCTCAGTTACCAATCAAACCAAGCATGAAAATGCCCAGTGTAACTCACAGGGTAAACTTAAGTTTACCTTGGCAGATGATGTTTAATGTGAGCAAGTGCAAAGTGATGCATATGGGAAAGAGGAACCTGTATTATAGCTACGTCATGCAAGGTTCCACATTAGGAGTCACTCACCAAGAAAGGGATCTAGGTGTCATCATTGATGATACGTTGAAACCTTCTGCTCAGTGTGCTGTTGCGGTTAAGAAAGCAAATAGAATGTTAGGTATTATTAGGAAAGGAATGGAAAATAAAACTGGGGACATTATAATGCCTTTCTATCGCTTCATGGTGCGACTGCACCTCGAATATTTTGTTCAATTCTGGTCGCCGCATCTAAAAAAAGATATGCTGGAATTAGAAAAGGTGCAGAGAAGGGAACGAAAATGATAAAGGGGATGGGACAACTTCCTTATGAGGGAAGACTAAAGTGGTAAGGCTCTTCAGCTTGGAGAAAAGGCAGCTAAGGAGAGATATGATAGAGGTCTAGATAATGAGTGGAGTTGAACGGGTAGACGTGAAGCGTCTGTTTACGCTTTCCAAAAATACTAGGACTAGGGGGCATGCGATGAAGCTACAAAGTAGTAAATTTAAAACAAATCAGAGAAAATTATTCTTCACTCAGCGTGTAATTAAATTCTGGAATTCATTGCCAGAGAATGTGGTAAAGGCGGTTAGCTTAGCAGAGTTTTAAAAAGGTTTGGACCGCTTCCTAAAGGAAAAGTCCATAGACCATTATTAAATTGGACTTGGGGAAAATCCACTATTTCTGGGATAAGCAGTATAAAATGTTTTGTACTATTTGGGGTTGTTGACAGGTATTTGTGACCTGGATTGGCCACTGTTGGAAACAGGATGCTGGGCTTGATGGACCTTTGGTCTGTCCCAATATGGCAATACTTATGTACTTATGTGTATCTGTAAGATATAGTGCAGGTTTATATTTTAAATTAGAAAAGTGTTGATTCAGTTTAAATATATGCTGGATTTGTATACCAAGAACACAACTCAGGTATCAGAAAGCTTTTCACTGATATCCACAAAAACTCAGCTAAAAAGCCAAAGTAAATGTGTTAGACAATGAACCTTGCTAGTAACACGCTGTGCTTACACACACGTACAGTGTCTGACAAACTTAAATTGTCATTGGTTCTATGGCTGCCACCTTCCTATACTGATTTTAATTATTAAATAAAACTTTTGAAAATGGTAGACTCACATCAACTAGCTTATAGTATACATACTACTTAATACTCATCTTTAAAGTATGAGCACTTGGTCTAGTTGGCTTAAGGACACTCATCTCCGACACGGCACGTGTTTCCCTAAATTGCTTTTTCAAGGAGGCCATTGCACCAATGATGATTTAAGTTTGTAAGACACTGTGCATGAGTGTGTAAGCACAGTGTGTTGTTACCGAGGTTCATCGTCCAACACATTTACTTTGGCTTTTTAGCTGGATTTTTGTGGATATCAATGAAGAGCTTTCCGATACCTGAAGTGTGTGTTCTTGGTTTATATTTTAAGACAGCAATATTTTTAAAATGTTTATACTGGTGATCATAGTTCAATAGACATTCTTGCCAATTCTTTTTAATGTAGAATACAATGTAGTTGTGTATTTTTGTTTTAAGACAGTAATATTGTAGTAGTGATCACAATTCAATAGACATTCTTGTCATTTCTTCTTAATATATATTTCTTTTAATACAGTTTTTGTTTTGTACATTCATGAGGCTTTCAGGGATTTGATATTTTTAGGCAAAAACAAGATTATTTGAAGCTTTAGCTTCAAATATTTGAATCGTAGTCAGCCTATGCAAAAACAAGCAGCACATTTGTACAAAACGTTTGATAATAATTGAGTAAGATATATATACATACTTTCTCGTGGTCTTTTTTAGCATGAGGACCACTGTTTTATTATTTTTTGTGGGAAAACCTTATAAATTGGTAGGTCAGATGTAAACATTTTTATATTACCTAAGGATTAGTATACTGATATATGTCTCCTAGTTCTTTGATACGTCACTGACATCTAGTGGCTTTAATTGGAAATTCTGTGTTTGGTTTCTTGTGTACTCCTGAATGAGTCATACATTTAGTTTTATCACATAATTTACATTTTAATGTGACATCTTTTATATTTGAGAGCTGTCAAAATGATATATATGTCTTTATATGTTTTTCACCAGTATGGCTTTTCATTTTATCAACTTATACTTGGATAATAAGTGTAAGTTGGTTTCTTTGGTTTTTAGGTAATGTGATGTGGTAGCTGTGTTAGTCCACTTTTAAAGGTAATACTACTACTACTACTACTTATCATTTCTATAGCGCTACCAGGGCTGCCGAGAGGGGGGGACAGGGGGGACAAAATTCCCGGGGCCCGGGCCTCCAGGGGGGGCCCGGAGCCGCAGTCCCACCCGCCACCGGGCCCCTTCCACCCAAACCCCCGCCAGCAGAAGCGCTGTGTTCTGACTCTGGCGTGCGTGGCCCACACAGACGCGCTCCTCTCAGCTGATCTTCGCTGCACTCTGCAGGACGTCAGACGCACAGAAGCCCTGCAGAATACAGCGAAGATCAGCTGAGAGGAGCGCATCTGTGTGGGCCGTGTGGTGGCGACAACCTGGGGGGGGGGTGGCAGTGGGGGCGGGCCCGGGGGCGGCCTTGTCCCGGGCCCAGCCAAGTCTCTCGGCGGCCCTGAGCGCTACTAGATGTACACAGCGCTGTACACTTGAACATAAAGAGACAGTCCCTGCTCGACAGAGCTTACAATCTAATTAGGACAGACAAATAATAAATAGAAATAAAATGAAACATAGAAAAGAAGATAAGATGATACCTTTTTTAATGGACTAACTTAAAACATTTTTGATTAGCTTTCGAAGGTAACCCTTCTTCAGATCAGCAATAAGGAAATGTTGACAAATATCAGAATATATAAGTGAAATACAAAAGCATTCCAATGACAGTCTCACAGGAAGAGGGTGGGGTGGGTTAGGTGAGAAACAGGGGGAGCTGGGGGTGGATGAGAGTCAGGGACAGATGGATGGTTGATAAGAGGGTGACAAAGCAGTAGAATGTTATGGTTTATAATGAGCTAGAGTAATGCTAGGAATTATTCTAGACTCTAAATTAACATTTGAGTCCAAGATCATTCCTAGCACTAGCAATAGAAAGGTGAGTAGTGGTGTGCCTCAAGGATCGGTGCTGGGACCAATTCTGTTCAATATATTTGTGAGTGACATTGCCGAAGGGTTAGAATGTAAAGTCTGCCTATTTGCGGATGATACTAAGATCTGTAATAGAGTGGACACCCCAGAGGGAATAGAAAACATGAAAAAGGATCTGAAGAAGCTAGAAGAATGGTCTAAGGTTTGGCAATTAAAATTCAATGCGAAGAAATGCAAAGTGATGCACTTAGGGAATAGAAATCCTCGGGAGACATATGTGTTAGGCAGGGAGAGTCTGATAGGAAGGGACGGGGAGAGGGATCTAGGGGTGATAGTATCTGAGGATCTGAAGGCGAAGAAACAGTGTGACAAGGCGGTGGCTGTAGCTAAAAGCTTGTTAGGCTGTATAGAGAGAGGTGTGACCAGCAGAAGAAAGGGGGTGTTGATGCCCCTGTATAAGTCGTTGGTGAGGCCCCACCTAGAGTATTGTGTTCAGTTTTGGAGGCCGTACCTTGAGAAGGATGTAAAAAGAATTGAAGCAGTGCAAAGAAAAGCTATGAGAATGGTAAGGGATTTGCGTTACAAGACTTATGAGGAGAGACTTGATGACCTGAACATGTATACTCTGGAAGAAAGGAGAAACAGGGGTGATATGATACAGCCGTTCAAATATTAATCCGCAAACGAACCTTTTCCAGAGATGCGAAGGAGGTAGAACGAGAGGACATGAAATGAGATTGAAGGGGGGCAGACTGAAGAAAAATGTCAGGAAGTATTTTTTAACGGAGAGAGTAGTGGATGCTTGGAATGCCCTCCCGCGGGAGGTGGTGGAAATGAAAACGGTAACAGAATTCAAGCACGCGTGGGATAAACATAAAGGAATCCTGTTCAGAAGAAATGGATCCTAAGGAGCTTAGCCGAGATTGGGTGGCAGAGCCGGTGGTTGGAAGGCGGGGATAGTGCTGGGCAGACTTACACGGTCTGAGCCCTGAAAAGGACAGGTACAAATCAAGGTAAGGTATACACAAAAAGTAGCACATATGAGTTTATCTTGTTGGGCAGACTGGATGGACCATGCAGGTCTTTTTCTGCCGTCATCTACTATGTTACTATGTATGTATTTGCTCTCTGTTTTCAAAACTTCTCCTGATGTTAAACTCTTGTTGTATTTACACTCATACATTTCTTCCTTATCATACTCATATTTTCTTTTATGCTGCATATCCGGCGTTTACCTCACTGTGTTTGATAGAACAGTTCTAGGTCAGTCACCTTAAGATCCCTCACAATATTGTGCTGGTTTTTCACTCTGGTATACTCAATTTTTTCTTATTGGGCTCCTTTCTCACATTTTTCTGAAGTGTTCTGCCCGCATGATAGAAATGGCCCCACAGCAATACCACTTCTTTTTTGTTTTAGTTTTACTTTTCTCTCTTTTATTTTATGCTTCCTAACCTTTAGGTTTTATCAGCACATTCAGAAAGGTGTGCAAACGCAATCTTACAATTCGCAGGTACCCTTCACCTTTAATTATATAGTTCCCTTTGGTTCACCTTTTAGTTTTCCCCGATGTTTCACTCATTTGTCTAAGTCAGATACAAGATAAATGCTTCATACTTAAGTTGTATGATTTCCACATGTGATTATTCTTCTGTCATATCTCATCATGGTTTTAACTGTACTGTACACCTGGTTTTCAATTCAATTTTATTTGTCATTTATTCAGTTTTTTATATATACATTTTTTGATTTTGTAACTTGCTCATCTCTTATTTATATCTAAGTTTTTAACTGGAATCGTTTTATGATTATATTGGGTTAATATAGATGTTTTGTTTCGTAAATATTTTTTATCAACAGTACATACATTTTTCTGTACATACAGAAAAATGACGTAATGCTTTTTTTATTGTATGAATATGTTTTTATTGTATGAATGTTATTTTAAAGCATTACGTCATTTTTCTGTATGTACACGATTTTTTTCTGTATTTGTTTAGGGAGTCCTGAGGCAGGCCTTGTGGCCAAAACACGATTTGTGATGAGTCCGTTTTACAGTGAATAAAGTCTCTGATGTGAACTGTTTCAGTCCATTGGATATTTTTATTCTGCATCATCTTTCATGTCACCCCTGCTGTATGTGTTTCCCTATTATCTTTCCAGGTCTTCTGAACTGCTCCTCTGCTTCTTCGTAGGTAAGGTACCCTGCCACTTGAAGAAGTAGCAGAGTGGCACAGAAGATGTGGTAGAATGTCAAGAAGACCAAGCCCTGCCACTCAAAGAAGTAACTAAGGCATGCAGAAGAAGCAACAACAGGAAGACCAGACTCTGTCCTTCCAAAGTTTTCCTGGCATTCAGGAGAGTGATGCCACAGGTGGCAGGAAACTCAAGCCCCTCCATCTGAATAAATGGCAGAGGACCTAGATGAAAATGGCAGGGGATGGGGAGGCAAGATGCCACCATCTGCACATGTCCCAGTGGTGGAGGAGAGTGATTTCTCAGGTGTTAGCGAACTCAGGACCTATCCTTCATAAAATAATCCTGGTGGCATAGGACAGTGATGCCATGGATGATGGGGTTTCCAGGTCCCTCTTTCAAAGAGGAGATGGCTGTAGCTGAAGTTAAAAAGCTGGGTTGGAGGGGGGGGTGCAGATAAAAGATGGAGAGACATGAAGAATGGAGGAGTCGCATGAGGGAGTAGGGGTTGGAGGAGGGAGAGGGGAGTTAGTTGAAGGAGATAGTAGGGAGTTAGAGGGGGAGAGGTAAAAAGGGCTTTTGGAGGGTTCCAAGGACAGAGGGGAAGGAAGAATGCATTCAACAGATCTTTACCAGAGATATACAGCCATATCTCACAGGATGTGACTAAAACCTAACATTTATTTCATCTCTGACAGATTTAAGGATTTATATTTCTATCTCTTCTGATAAGTCACCTGATGCTTTCCAATTAGCGAGTTTCTTTCAGACAAAAATTGAGAATATTAAAGCCAGTTTTTCCCTAGGTTGCTCCTTTATATCTGGGACCTGTAATAGTAGAAAGGAGTTATGGTGCTTCTTCGGTTGACATGATATGGCTTGAGTTTTCTCCTTTGAATTGGCCAGAGGGTTAATACTCTATTAAAAACATATTCATCGTTGTATTGTTTAGCTGATTCTTGTTTTCTTGTTTTAATGAAGGCTGCTCCATTTAGTTTTTGGGTTGCACTTATGGATTGACTTCAATCTCATTTAGCCCAGGGTAAATTTCCAAGCCACATGTGTGGCATAATCATTACACCTATTATGAAGAATCCCAAAGAATCATCTCAGTTATTAGGCCACTGGCATCAATCCTGTTACTTATAAAAATCATGGTGGAGTTAGTAGCAAGCCAGTTTTTGAAGTTCTTAGAGTCTCATGACATATTACATGCATTGCAATCAGGATTCTGCCCAAATTTTATTAAGGAAACTGTGGTGAGCTCATTGTTAGATAATCAGGGGGAAAAAGTATTGCTTTTACAATTTGATTTATTGAGTGCGTTCAATCTGATGAATCTCAGGAGGCTATTTATTTATTTATTGTATTTGTATCCCACATTTTCTCACCTATTTGCAGGCTCAATGTGGCTTACAAAGTCCTGTTATGGCATTCACCATTCCAGGGTGAAAGATACAATTGGTGTTACATAGAAACCAAGGATGACAAAATGGAAATAAGCAAACAGAAAACATTCAGAATATAGGTGGAGTGGTGATGTGTTATAATTAAACTATTGATCCTTGTGGTATGCCTTGTTGAAGAGATAGGTCTTCAGAGATTTACGAAAGTTAGTTCGTTCGTAAATTGTTTTTAAGTGGCAATGCATTCCACAGCTGCGTGCTCATGTAGGAAAAGCTGGTCGCATGTGTTAGGCTATATTTTAGTCCTTTACAGCTGGGGAAGTGTAGGTTAAGAAATGTGCGAGCAGATCTTTTAGCATTTCTGGGTGGCAGGTCAACAAGATCTAGCATGTAGGCCGGGGCATCTCCGTGAATGATTTTATGAACTAGAGTGCAGACCTTGAACGCAATACGTTCTTTAAGTGGAAGCCAGAGTAGCTTTTCTCTTAGGAGTTTTGCACTTTCATATTTTGTTTTTCCAAATATGAATCTGGCTGCGGTGTTCTGGGCTGTTTGAAGTTTCTTGATGATTTGCTCTTTACAGCCAGCATAGAGTGCATTGCAGTAGTCTAGGTGACTCAGCACCACTGACTGTACCAGGTTGCAAAAAATGACCCTTGGGAAGAAAGGTTTTACTCTTTTGAGTTTCCACATTGAGTGGAACATCTTCTTAGTTGTATTCTTCACGTGACTTTCAAGTGTGAGATTCCAAACAATGGTAACTCCAAGAATTTTCAGAGTGTTTGAAACGGGAAGGGAAAAGTTTGGTGTGGTTAAAGTGGTGAACTTACTTGTGTAATGTTGAGAAGTAAGTATAAGACATTGAGGCATATTTTCAAAGCACTTAGACATACAAACTTCCATAGGTTACTATGGAAGTTTGTAAGTCTAAGTGCTTTGAAAATGAGCCCCATAGTGTTTTTTCTGCATTAAGTTTTAGCTGAAATGCATCCGCCCAAGAATGCATGATTTGGAAGCTTTGGTTGATATCATTGGTGATTTCCTTTATATCATGTTTGAACGGGATGTAGATCGTGATGTCATCTGCATATATGTATGGATTGAGCTATGGTAGCTATTCTAAGTGATTTGAGTATAGCTGGTAATATTTTAAACTGGTTTAGTCACTTTTTAACCGATAGATCCTATAGTAGTCAAAGATAGAGTCTACTTTATTTAATGTTTATTTACATTCTTTGGGTTTTGTTTTGGAAAATTCTGGTTTTTGTGTTTATATATACACTGACGACACAACAGTATTTTTGCCTGTGGCTTGGAGCAGGCTTGTCCATGGATTCTGGATTAGTTGTCCTTGATTGAATCATGGATGATGAAACATGCATTGAAATGAAATACAGACAAAACAAAATTTTTATTGGTAGCGGGAAATTCATATAGCTGTCACCCAGTGTCGATCATGATAAACAATACTGAATTTGGTTTTATCATTATCAGTTAGAATTTTAGGAGTTCTTTTTGACAAAACATTGTCACTAGAACCTCATATCAATCAATTAAATAAAAAGTGTTTTCTTTTCATGCAAAAGCTATGTAGAATTCGCAAGTATTTGAAATTGGAGCAATTCAGATTGCTTGTGCAGGCATTGGTGTTGTTGCAGATATAGTATAGTAATTTATTTTTCTTGGGGTGCTCCAAATCGGTAATCAGAAAACAAAACTCTACAGAATACCTCAATTAGGCTAATTATTTCTCTACCCAAGACAGCCAGAATATCGATGTTTTATCAAAAATGACATTGGCTTCCAATTGACGGAAGGATTCTTTTTAAATTGTTATGTGTCCTTTATAAGGTTTTGTACAGATTATCACTTTCAAATTGCTATGCAAGGGCAAAACTGTAGAAAATTTTCACCTTTTTCATAACCTTCCCCTAGAGGGATGAAATCCCTGACTTTGTTTTGTGCTTCATTAGCTTATAGGAAGCTTGTGGAGTGATCTTCCACAGGATCTACGAAGTATAACTCATTATTTTACAAAAACATTTAAAAACTTTTCTGTTTAGGAAATATGTTTTAGGATTGATGTCTTGAAGTATTGTTTTTTTGTTGTTTTATATTGATTTTGTTCATTGCTAGTATTTTTCTAGCTAACATTTTATTGTAATCTGCTTAGAACTTACATTGGCTTTAGCGGACTATAAATTAAAATGTTATGCTATTCCACATCTGTCCCAGCTGCTATTAACAGAACACTAGCAGACAGGCAGGTGACCATTGGCCAATGAGAAAAACTTAAATGTAACTATAAAATCTGTGAAATCTTATAGAAAGTGTGTGTGTGTGTGTGTGTGTGTGTGTGTGTGTGTGTGTGTGTGTGTGTGTGTGTGTGTGCAAGCTCCCAGGGACACACCTCATTCTTGCAAGGATGATTCTTTTTGATTTTTGAATAATAAATTGCTTAATTAAGCCTTGGTTCATCAATCTGATTTTATGAGTCCTATTTTTGTATAGGTTCTCAGGTTATATGGGGGCTATTTATAACAGACGGGGGCTCATCTGGGATAAAATCATCAGAGACGCTGGTGCTGGCTCCTGACCAACGGAAGACACGTCCTATTGAGTTCAATAGTCCCTGAGTTAGTGGCTGTGCCGTCATCCTGACTGATAACACCCATTGATTGATAAATCAAGATAAGGATCTGCAAGCATATTGATCGATCGGCCATGAAAATCTATGCGTAGACTAAGGTAAGGAAATTTGACTATTCACAATACTTACCTTAGTGGCTGAGGTATTGTTAGTACTTCTGGGTACTTACAAGGGAAATAGGCTAGCCAGGAATAAAAGAGGGAAGGTGGAATCTTTGCTTCAGATATTCCCCCTCCCCCAAATAGTCTGTGAGGGGGGATGTGGGAAAAATGAATCTTGTACAAGAGAAAAGGACGGGAAGAAAATGAGTCACTACTGCTGTTTTGAATTGTCGAAACAGAGTATTTTATATGGGCACAGCTAGTAGAAATCCTCTTTAGAGGAGAGGAGGGAGCTGTGATGAGAACTGCCGCTTTAAAATTAGACCGTTCCCCAGAAGGAAGGGGACGCAGGGAGAAATATACAGGCAGAGCAGGAATACCCTAATGTAGACTTAGGATGGAATAATAATAGTGAAAATGACCAAGCTAAATTGACAGAGCTTAGAAACCTGATAATAGCAGGAATAAAAGATGCAGTCCCTAAAAACTAGAATGTAACAAAGGCTTTTGAAGTCCATCAGGAAAAGGATGAAACCCCATTTGCCTTTCTCCAGAGATTAAGGGAGGGGATGAGACAATATTCAGGGCTGTCCCCAGATGATCCTGTAGGGCAGGGACTCCTAAAAATACATTTTGTGACTAAATCCTGGCCTGATATTCAAAAGAAACTACAGAAGATGGAGGGATGGAATGAGAAATCTATTGAAACTCTTCTGACAGAGGCACAAGAGGTGTTTGTAAGGAGAGAGGAGGAAAGGCAAAAGCATAAAGCTAAAATAATGGTAAACACTTTAAACAAAGTGGTGAAGAAACAGATAGATACTAAGGGACAGAGGAGTTAGGGGAAGAGGATTTTTAAGAAACCAGGGACAGAGAGGAAGAAGATATGGGAGGGGCAGGGGGGTGTCTAGGGACAGGAATCCCCAGTGAATGGCCTCCTGATCTGAATGACTTGAATGTGCTGAATGTGGGGAGAGAGGGCACTGTAAGTTAGTGAGGGAAGAAATATTTTTCTCTCTCTCATGGATTCTGTGAAAGATTAGGGGGGGGGGGGTCAGTGACCCCGGACCCTGAGGTCTCATGAGGAGCTCTGGATAAATTTAGAGACAATCTCTTTTGGTACATACCAGAGCTAGTAAGCAGCCAGAGCTGTAGCCTGTGACTCAGCTGCTTGACGGAGTCAAATTACAATCACAGAAGTCTGTGAGGGAAGTCAAAGGGGAAGGATTTTCAGTTCTCCTGTTAAAAAAAACAAAATAAAACAAAAAAAAAACGTTAGAGCAAAGACTTAATAGCACAATTAGGTCTAGGAATGCCGAGTCAGAGATAGGCAAATAACTAGTAAAATGAAACATTTTACTGCAGAAGATGAAAAGGAAAGGGATCCTGAGGAATGAGTCAGAGAAGGGAATCGGGAGAGGGATTAAAAAAAATTCCTCCATTAAAAGTTAAACTGAAGCAGGAGAGTCAATTGATATGCCAAAGGAAATACCCTATTCCTTTTAAGGGAAGACAGGGTTTGCAAGCAGTGATAGAACAATTAATAAATGATAAGTCCCGGTTCTTAAAACCAGGTGGAACATATAGGTTAGGGCAGGTTTTAGAGCAGATTCTGGAAAGGTTCCAGTTGCAACCTGAATCCGCTCTTCTCCAGTATGTAGATTACTTATTGATTACAGGAAAAAAAGAAAAATACGGTGAAAGGAGTCACTGATAATTTGCTAAGTTTTCTGGGAAAGCATGGGTCTATGAGTGACCAAAACAAAATTACAGTATGTGGGGAAAAAGAGGTGAAATATCTGGAACATTTAATCAGTGAAGAGTTCACATGTCTATAACTTCCAAGTTTCAACATCTGTGACAATAATGAGCTCACACGTTAATAGCTTCTGGACATCAACATCTTTTGATTGCAATGACTTCACATGTTGCCAAGTCTCCCTTCAGCCCCCCTGGATGTTCTGGTTTTATGTCAATCTGACCTACTGTGGTCTGCCTTAGCCAAAAACATCTTTGCTCCCAACTTTTTATTAGCATCCTGTTAATTGCCTTGTGCACCTGCTGTTTTGAGAACAGATTCCGCCTCTCTGTCAGTTCCCAGTTGCTTAATTCAGCTGCAGTGACCTAATTCATGTCAGAGGTGGTCTTTGATTTTTAGAGGCCTTGTTCTTAGCTGTAAGCCTGAGCCCTTGGCCTGTATTTCACTGAGCGCAAGTGACAGCATATTTCTACCTGTTAGCTGTATGCCTTGAGTCAGGCATTATTTATTCTGTAGAGACAGGATGGAAACATCTATACTGATTCCCAATATGCCTTTGGGGTGATACATACTTTTGGGAAAATATGGAAAGACAGGGGGATTAATTGCAAGTAGAGGAAAAAGTGGTACATGAGAAATTAGTGACATGGGTATTAAAGAATTTGTTGCTGCCGATGGAAATTTCAACTTTTGCCTGAGGGCAGGCAAATGTGAAACAAAACTGTACTAAGAGAGGTTATGGCTATATTGCATTATGGGAGTCATTGGGGAACTCAGGCATGTGTGGTGCAGTATTAAGAAGATATGGAGGCTTGGGAATATATACTGTGGCTAAACAAATTTGTGAAAGGTGTGTGATATGTTAGAAAATAAATAAAAAGGTACTTAGAAAAGCTATCCCTGAGGGAAGGGAACCAGGGTTAGACCTTTTCAAAGTATGCAAGTTGATTTTACAGAACTACCCCTGGTGCAGAGATTAAAATATTTACTGGTAATTGTGGATCATCTGACAAGCTGGGTATAGGCAATTCCAAGGGCCTCAGCCACTGTACAAGGGGTGTCAAAGATACTTTTGTAATAAATAATTCTCATATATGGGTTGGTGGAAAATATAGATTCAGAACAAGGGAGTCATTTTACTTCCAAAGTTTTGCAGGGAGTGATGGAGGGTCTGGGAATTACCTGGCACTTCCACACCCCGTAGCACCCACCCTCTTGTGGGAAAGTGGAAAGAATGAATCAAACATTGAAAAAGCAGATTTCCAAAATAATCTTAGAAACCAAATTGCCCTGGACGAAGTGCTTATCAATTACACTACTAGATAATTAGGACTGCACCCCAAGGGACCTGGGAATTTCCCCCTCTGAAATGTTATTTGGGTTACCTTATATGGGGGGGAAAAGGGGGGTTACCCACATTTGAAACCAAAGATATGTATTTAAAGAATTATACACTGGCACAGTCTTCTTCTTAATCTCATTTAAGGGAAAAAAGAATTACTGGTCCAGACTTTACCACTCGAGTTTGCTGTTCACAAGATCCAGCCGGGTGATTGGGTGCTGGTCAAGTCCTGGAAAGAGTCCAAGCTACAGCCCTCTTGGGAAGGTCCTTATCAAGCCTTGCTGACCACTGAAACTGCAGTCAGGACAGTCGAGAAGGGTTGGATGCACTATACCAGGATCAAGGGACTAGTAGAGGCACCTGCAAATTCCCCCGGATGGACAGTGATAAAGACAGAGGATCCTCTCAAGATAAAGATTATAAGAAAGACTGAAAACACTACATGAGCAATTCCTATGAGAAATATGTTTTGAGCTGGAATCCAGGCCCTGATGATAATCCTGCCTGGGATCCTGTGACTAAACTTTGTAGACTGTGTGAACCACTAATAGACACTTGGACTGTGGGGCCAGGGACATTCTTTATAAGGAAAGGGGACATATTCTATAGGTATGCTAAAATAAGGGTTGAACAAAGGGACATATGACTATACCAACCTAACAAGGGGAATTGGTAACATTTTGGTTCATTACATATGAAATAGTACTTTATTAGAAAAAGGAGAATACCTGTTTAGGTTTGTTAAGATTAGGAGACTGTCTATCTTTAGCATAGGGGCTATAACCATCTCTCTCCTTTGAATAAAGTGCATATATATGTTCCTAAATGCAGATAGAAAAGATAGAAATAGTAGTAATAATATTGTTGCAACTTGTAAGACTAGTTTTGTTCTGTTGCTTACATAAGGAAAGATTTTGAGACCTAAAGGGGACAGAAAAGATTAAGGGTAAGACATATAATAAGGAGATAGATACATAATACTCTGTTTGGGATGGGTAGATGTATTAGGAGGAGATCCAGTAGCATGCTGTTTAAAGACAGTTGTGGACAAGAAGGTTCAGGATATCCTACTTGCAACAAATATGCCTAGGATACAGCTCCACCGCTAAATGATCCCAAGGTGGTGTAAATAAATAGGGGTAAAGGATTTGGGGCAAACATTTGAGAAAGAAGATAAGGGGGAGGGATAAATGCTTGGGTTGAATGGGTCAAATTTACAGTAGCCAGTTTAAATAAAAGTGATTGCTACACATATTCCTCAGGCAGACATATGGCTGGAATCACCCCTTTTCCTTTACTACTACTACCAGGGGCGTAGCCAGACAACAGATTTTAGGTGGGCCTAAGTAAGAACTGGGTGGGCACCCAAAAAATATCTCAGCTGGTGGGAAAACGCTTCTTTCCACCTTGGCAGTCTGCAGCAGGCATGCGCTGAAAACTGAACATGCGCAGGTGCCGGTATCATGGAGAGTAGCGTTTTCGTTACCATCAGGAGGAAGTCTTCAGCTGGCCGAGCTTGGGATCCCACCAGCTACAACTAAACGTGTGCTACTATTGGGTGGGCCTGAGCCCTAAGTGGGTGGGCCCCAGCCCACCCAGGCCCACCTGTGGCTACGCCACTGACTACTACTACTATTTAACATTTCTAGAGCGCTACAAAGTGTACAAACACAGAAGAAAGACAGTCCCTGCTCAAAGAGCTTACAATCTAATAGACAAAAAGTAAAGCATATAAATTTAAAATATTTAAGCAGTCAAGCACAAGAGACCAGTCACAGAAGGGTGGAATTCAAATCCCAATACCATGAAGTGTATGTTGGCTCTGTTTCAGGAGGAAGGAGCATGGGGAAATGACTCCTATAAATCCCTAGCACTGCTATTTCCGGCAGTAAGCCTTGAAGATATGCGCTACCACCGGTCTCCTCACTAGGCCATGGGAACCATTCAGCCTGTCTCTCAAGATGGAGGGAAGGGGCAACCAGGCAAGTAGGAACCTTCTGCAAATGCACACATGTGGTTAATGTGACTGGGAAGCAGGCTAGTGGAAACTATTAAAACCTGAAAATAGGCAAAG
Source organism: Microcaecilia unicolor (assembly GCF_901765095.1). Taxonomy (NCBI): domain Eukaryota; kingdom Metazoa; phylum Chordata; class Amphibia; order Gymnophiona; family Siphonopidae; genus Microcaecilia; species Microcaecilia unicolor. The sequence goes on along the minus strand of NC_044032.1, from coordinate 352,961,299 downwards.
CAGATGTGTGGTGGTATTGTGGGGGAAGAATTCTCCAACCTACATTGCCAGCAGACTGGACAGGCATATGTGCATTAGTGCAATTGGCTATACCCTTCACCCTGGCATTTAAAGAACGGCCCAAGTTACATAATAGACAAAGAGAAGTACTATAAGTACCTCCTTTTGATGATGGAATTTATATAGACAGTATAGGGGTTCTTAGGGGTGTATGAGTTCAAGGCTAGAAATCAGATAGCTTCATGATTTGAATCTGCCTTCTTTTGGTGGTCAACTGTCAAAAAGAATGTGGATTAGATAAACTATACATATTACAACCAGCAAAGATTCATAAACTACACTCGAAATGCAGTAAAGGGCATATCCGAACAGTTAGATGCAACCAGCAGAATGGCATGGGAGAATCGACTAGTACTAGGATGTTAGCTGAAAGAAGGGGGGCCTGTGTGGTGTTTGGGGGGGGGGGGGATGTTGTACTTTCCTATCCAATAACACAGCTCCTGATGGGACAATCACTAAAGCCCTGTTAGGACTTACAACCCTAGCAAATGAGTTAGCAGACAACTCAGGTATAGGTAGTTCCTTAACAGGATGGTTAGATACATGGTTTGGAAAATGGAAGAACATTGCAACATCTCTGTTTAAATCTCTGATAGTAGTGATAGGAGTTTTAGTGGGATTAGGATGTATAATCCCATGTGTTAGAGGGTTGACACAGAGGTTGATTGAGACAGCAAGTTCAAAGAAAATGCCATTAGGCCCACCATCCTATTCAGACAATGTAATGCTCTTAAAAGAACTGAGGGTTAATGAAGAGTGTGAAAATATGCTAGCCAGATTGGAAGAGACTTGTGGGGGATCATAGATGAAAATGCGAGTTAAAAAAAAAAGAGGGAGGAGTTGTAAGAAGTGTAGAAATATATGGCATTTTCATATACCATCCTGCTTATTTTCAAACGAGAAGGCCGGCCATCTGCCGAAACAAATTGGGTGATGGCCGGCCTTCTCCTAAAGCCGGCCAAATTGGTATAATCGAAAGCCGATTTTGGCCGGCTGATTTCCGTCGCAGAGCCGGCGAAAGTTGAAGGGGGCGTGTCGGCAGTGTACCGAAGGCGGGACAGGGGCGTGGTTAAGAGATGGCCGGCTTTGGCTGATAATGGAAAAAAGAAAGCTGGCCCTGACGAGCATTTGGCCGACTTTACTTGGTCCCTTTTTGTTCACGACCAAGCCTCAAAAAGGTGCCCCAACTGACCAGATGACCACCGGAGAGAATGGGGGATGACCTCCCCTTACTCCCCCAGTGGTCACCAACCCCCTCCCACCCAAAAAAAAATATATAAAAAACATTTTTTTGCCAGCCTCTATGCCAGCCTCAAATGTCATACCCAGCTCCATGACAGCACTATGCAGGTCCCTGGAGCAGTTTTAGTAGGTGCAGTGCACTTCAGGTAGGCGGACCCAGGCCCATCACCCCTCACCTGTTACACTTGTGGTGGTAAATGTGAGCCCTCCAAACCCCCCCCAAAACCCACTGTACCCACATGTAGGTGCCCCCCTTCATCCCTAAGGGCTATGGTAGTGGTGTACTGCTGTGGGTAGTGGGTTTTGGGGGGGGATTTGGGGGGCTCAGCACAAGGTAAGGGAGCTATGTACCTGGGATCAATTTGTGAAGTCCACTGCAGTGCCCCCTAGGGTGCCCGATTGGTGTCCTGGCATGTGAGGGGGACCAGTGCACTACAAATGCTGGCTCCTCGCACGACCAAATGCCTTGGATTTGGCCAGGTTTGAGATGGCTGCCATTAGTTTCCATTATCGGTGAAAACCAATGGCGGCCATCTCTAACACCGGCAATGTGTAAGGCAGGCCAAATGTTGAGATTTGGCTGTCCCTGACCGTATTATCGAAACGAAAGATGGCCAGCCATCTTGTTTCGATAATACAGTCAGGTTCGCCGCTTGACGGGGCCAGCGTTAGAGATGGCCGCCCTTATAGATGGCCGGCCCCGTTCGATTATGCCCCTCCATAGTGGCTAATATAGAATAGGCCCTAGCTAAGCTGTTTCTAAAAGAAAGCATATTACTACATCTTAGCTGTTTGAATTATTGCACAAAGGAATCTGTAATAAGCAGGAGAAGGGTGGGGGGTAAGAAGCCCACACACTACTGGCAGACAAGCTTCAGAGATAGCTAAAAGACATGCAGGCCTCAGAGCTGAGATAAGCCAGGAAAGGCATGTGTGAGAACTCAAGGTTATAACTATGAACAAAGAAACTCCAGAGAGTGAAGAAACTACAGAGAGTGAGAAGTCCCAGCTGCTGTTAAGAGAACACTAGCAGACAAGCAGTTGACCATTGGCCAATGAGAAAAACTTAGGGGCAGACACTTAAATGTAGCTATAAAATCTGTGAAAACTTATAGAAAGTGTGTGTGTACAGGGCTGCCGAGAGGGGGGGAGGGGACAAAATTCCCCGGACCCGGGCCTCCAGGGGGGCCCGGCGCCGCATGTCCTTTGCATGCATAGGTGCCGAGTCCGTAGGCGCTCCTCCCTCCCTCCGACGAATTCCAGGGCCCGCCCTCCGTCCGTCCCTCCCTCCGTCCGACTCCGAGTTCCAGGGCCCGCCCTCCATCCCTCCCTCCCGCCGAATTTCAAAAGCGATCTTCTTACCTCGTTGGGGTTATGGCGAGAGCAGCACGCAGTGAAAAGCATGCAGGCTCGCACTTCAGCCTTCCCTTGTCTGTCTCTCAGCTCTGGTCCTGCCCTTGCAGAAACAGGAAATGAGGACGGAACCAGAGCTGAGAGACAGACAAGGGAAGGCTGAAGCGCGAGCCTGCACGCTTTTCACTGTGTGTTGCTGTCGCCATAACCCCGACGAAGTAAGAAGATCGCTTTTGAAATTCGGACGGAGGGAGGGAGGGGGCCTTGGAATTCAGATGGAGGGAGGGAGGGAGGCGGGCCTTGGAATTCAGACGGAGGGAGGCGGGCCTTGGATCTCGGAGGGAGGGAGGGATGGAGGGGGGCCTTGGATTTCAGAGGGAGGGGAGGGCAGGGGGGAGAAAGAAGAGATTGCTGGACAAGAGGGCAGGGCAGGGGGGAGAGAGAAGAGATTGCTGGACAAGAGGGCAGGGCAGGGGGGAGAGAGAAGAGATTGCTGGACAAGAGGGCAGGGCAGGGGGGAGAGAGAAGAGATTGCTGGACAAAAGGGCAGGGCAGGGGGAGAGAGAAGAGATCGCTGGACAAGAGGGGAGGGCGGGGGGGGGGGAGAGAAGAGATCGCTGGACAAGAGGGGAGGGCAGGGGGAGAGAGAAGAGATCGCTGAACAAGAGGGGAGGACAGGAGGGAGAGAGAAGTGATCGCTGGACAAGAGGGGAGGGCAGGGGGGAGAGAGAAGAGATCGCTGGACAAGAGGGGAGGGCAGGAGGGAGAGAGAAGAGATCGCTGGACAAGAGGGGAGAGCAGGGGGGAGAGAGAAGAGATCGCTGGACAGGAGGGCAGGGCAGGGGGGAGAGGAGAATTGCTGAACATGGATGGATGATTGGAGGGGGTAGGGGAGAGCGGAAATTTACTGGATATGGGTGGATGGAGGAGAGGCCAGGGGAGAATGGAGAGTTACTGGACATGGATGGATGGAGGGGAGTGAAGTCAGGAAGGAGATGCACATGGATGGAGGGGAGGGAAGAGAGGAGAAAAGCTGCACATGGATGGAGGGGAGGGAAGAGAGAAGAAATGTTGAACAAGGATGAAGGGAAGGGAAGGAAAGACAAAGGAAGGAGATGCACATGGATGGAGGGGAAGGGAGAGAGGAGAAATGCTGGACATGGATGGAGGGGAAATTGCTGAATTTAAGGGCTGGATTGGAACACTTTCAGGACAGATGCCGAAACTTGAGGAAGGATAGGGACAGGGCTACAGATGGTAGACAGGACACATAAGGACACAGGAGGATGGTGGTGGACATGGTGAGAGAAAAAATAGCAAATGGAAAGAAGACACTGCATAAAACAGAAGACGGGACCAAAGCGAATAGAAAAACTATCATCAGACAACAAAGGTAGAAAAAAGTATTTTATTCAGAATTTATTAATTGGAATATGTCAGCTTTTGGAAATGTGTATCTGTGATATTTTTCATGCAAGTTTCAATTTTTCTAGTATTGCTGCATGCTGAGTCTGACTTCTTGAGGTAGCTTTCTAGTTCAGTATTTTGCCTTCAAATTTTTTTTAATTCTAGTTCCTTGTGTCATATCTGTTGCCATGTGTTTTTCATGTGTGATCAAGGTACAGTATTCTGTTAGTGTGTAGTATCTGCAGCCCTTTTTTTGTTTTTCATTAGGTTGTGTACTGGTGTTTTAGAGCCCAGTGTAATTACAGTGCTGCCTTTCCATGCATAAGGTTGTAGCTCATCCTGTCCTTGGAATTAGTGCTGTTATGGTAAGGTTATGAGTGGGTTTTTGCACAAGTTTGTGTATAGTGTTTTGCAGTGGAGAGATTGTGTTTTGGCGTTACTGAGGTGGCACCGAAACATCAGAAAAGGTGTAGAGCCTAAATCATGACACACTACAAATCATGACACACTACCTCTTGAAGGATCTACATATAGTGCAGGGGCCTGGCCCGGTGGCAGACAGAGGGGAGCGGGTGGAGGGGGGAGTGGCAGTGACCTCGGGGGGGGGGGGGGGGGGGGGGGGCGGGCAGGGGCGGCCTTGTCCTGGGCCCGGCCCAGTCTCTCGGCAGCCCTGTGTGTGTATGCAAGCTCCCAGTTTAGAGCTGCAGGGACACACCTCATTCTTGCAAGGATGATTCGTTTTGATTTTTGAACAATAAATTGCTTAATTAAGCCTTGGTTCATCAATCTGAATTTATGAGTCCTATTTTTGTATAGGTTCTTAGGTTACATGGGGCTACTTATAACAGTATAAATTAAAATGTTATGCTATTCCACATCTGTCTGTGCATATATTCCCCCCCACACACACACAGCCCTTCACACCCCCCCCCCCATATACATCCCCACACACACCTACCTACGTAACTCTAAAAAAAAAAAAAAGACTTCTCCTAATACCTAACCCCCCAAATCCCTGCACACGTGGTCTCCATCTATTTACCCCCACACACTCAACCCCCGTCCCCTACTATCTACGCTTTATGCCCTCAAGCCCATTAAATTACACATATCCCTTCACACTTTCAGTCACAAACTCCCATACTCAAACACTCCATATATATTACCCAACCACTAGCACACCCTGAGTTTGCATTTGCTACTGTGTGTATTTTCCAAACAGTATGTGCCAGGTAAGATACAAAGAAGAAGAACAAACCTTTGCACAAAATAAATGAAAACACAAACAGCAAGTGTGACAAAGAGAGTCCCAAAACAAATGGTGTGGTGCAGTAATTTATTTAGTGCTAGAAAACAGAGCTGCTCTGCAGCACTACATTAAGGCAGGACATCCTTAGAGCGCAATATTGGTGCAGCTGTTTTAGGTTTATTTCAAGAATTTTTGTCATTGTGGAATTGTGGGTATTGCCTCCTGAGGCAGGCCTTATGGCCGAAACATGGCTCATGTTGAGTCTTTGATACCTACCACTGGGCAGTGTTCCACTAGTACTCTTCAGTTTGTTGCTAAAGGTAACTCCAGAGGACATAGAAGGGCTTTGAAAGTGAACTCATGCAAGTGCTGGAAGCTCTAATTCCTGAGAGTTCTGAACTGAAAGGAAATGAGCTCACATCTGAAAGATGTGGTAAGAAGCATCAAAGTTCAGAGCACAGGAAAAGATAAGTAAGCACATGGGACCAATTAAGAAGACTACTGGAGAACAGAATAAAAAGCTCAAACTGTTTTCAGAGAGAGAGGCAAGGAAAGATAAAGCCCCGGAGAGGCAAAGCTGTAAAGCCACAAGATGGATTCATTAGGGAAATATAAAGGTGAAACGCCGGAGCATAGTTGTCAGATCTTGAAATGAGGTAGGAACTTAAATTCTGTTGCAGAGTCTGGAACTGAGAAATTAAGGCTTCATCAGAGGATTTGGAAAGCTGACATGAGAGTAATATGATTGTTATGAGTGGTTCCAGCTTGATGTCGTAATGAAGCATTCAGCTAGGGTTTTAAAGTGTTTGGGCAGGTAATCTGTGCTGGTGATCAGGAAGACAGATTAGAACAGGTAACTGCCATGCCATTAGAAATATATCCCAGGTTGGAAGTTGTGCCATATCAAAGCTAAAGTCTGATATACATAGACAGACAAGTCACTGCTGCACTTAAAAGCTGACAGGAGCAGTGGCGTAGCCAGACTGCTAATTTTGGGTGGGCCTGAACCCAAAGTGGGTGGGCACAAAATTTTCTCTCTACCCCCCCCCCCCCCCCCCCCCAGCAAAATGTAGTCACGCTCAGATGCATTTGTCACACAGGGTAAAGTGCTGCTTTTCAGTGCATCAGATTTCAAACAATTTATTTAATAGCCTTAACACCCTTTTCAGTGAGCTTTCAGAGGCCAAAACCTCCTGCCTCAGGTCAGTATAATGCTGTTACGGTATCCTCTCCTGACCTAAGGAAGGAAGTATTGGTCTCTGAAACTTTATTAACACCATATTACTTTATCCTAAATTAAAAATAAAATTATTTTCTTTACCTTTGTTGTATGGCCATTTACTTTTTCTCATTGTGTTGCTCCCAGTCTCTAGATTCTGCTTTCCTTCGTTTTCACTTGACTCTTCTGCCAGGGTTTCCTGGCCATTTGTCATTTTTCTCTCCTTTTTCTTTGCTTTCTTCAATATTTTTCTGCCTCTCTCTGTGTCCAGATTTAATTCATTCTTACTATCCATTCTTTAATTTCCTTCATCTACTTATGGCTTTTCATCTTTTTCTCACCCTTGTTCTCCCCATGCCCCTTCCTCTTATTCTCCAATCTTTCACTACTCCCCCTTTCCATGCAGCAGCTCTCCTCTTTCTCTCCCCATCCTTCCAGTGTCTCCCCTCTCTCTCCCCATCCTTCCAATAGTCTCCCCTCTTTCTTTCTGCATCCTTCCATCCAGTGTCACCTCTTTCTCCCTACCCTTCCATCCAGCGTCTTCCCTCTTTCTCTCCCCATCCTTCCACCCATCTACCCTCTCTCCTGATCCTTCCATCTAATGTCTCTCTCCCTCCTTCTAACCAGTGTCTATCTCTCTACCCTTTTCTGTTGTGTCCCTTCTCTCTCCACATCCTTCCACTCTCCCCTTTTTTTCTGCATCCTTTCATCCATCTCCCCTCTTTCTCTGCCATCCTGCCATCTGTTTTCCCTCTTTCTCTCCCCATCCTTCCATTTTCCCTCTTTCTCTGCCATCCTGCCATCTGTTTTCCCTCTTTCTCTCCCCATCCTTCCATTTTCCCTCTTTCTCTGCCATCCTCCCATCTGTTTTCCCTCTTTCTCTCCCCATCCTTCCATTTTCCCTCTTTCTCTGCAATCCTCCCATCTGTTTTCCCTCTTTCTCTGCCATCCTCCCATCTGTTTTCCCTCTTTCTCTCCCCATCCTTCCATTTTCCCTCTTTCTCTGCCATCCTCTCAACTGTTTTCCCTCTTTCTCTCCCCATCCTTCCATTTTCCCTCTTTCTCTGCCATCCTCCCATCTGTTTTCCCTCTTTCTCTCCCCATCCTTCCATTTTCCCTCTTTCTCTGCCATCCTCCCATCTGTTTTCCCTCTTTCTCTCCTCATCCTCCATTTTCCCTCTTTCTCTGCCATCCTCCCATCTGTTTTCCCTCTTTCTCTGCCATCCTCCCATCTGTTTTCCCTCTTTCTCTCCTCATCCTCCATTTTCCCTCTTTCTCTGCCATCCTCCCATCTGTTTTCCCTCTTTCTCTGCCATCCTCCCATCTGTTTTCCCTCTTTCTCTCCCCATCCTTCCATTTTCCCTCTTTCTCTCCCCATCCTGCCATCCATTTTCCCTCTCCCATTCAGGCCCACCAGCCCCAGCTCCCATTGCCGGCCACTGCTGCTTTTCCTGATGAGCAGCAGGGCCGGCGCTACAAAAAGAAGAAGCGCTCAGCTGACTGAGCTGAGCGCCAACGCGTCGCTAACCCGACGAAGAAAAAAATGTTTTAAAAAAAAACGCGGCACTGCAGGCAGCCTCGAAGCATTGGCTGCTGGCTCTGCAGGCTCCTTCCGTCTCTTACGTCACTGCCCCTGCTTCGCTACAGGGGCAGTGATGTAAGAGACGGGAGGAGCCTGCACAGAGCCAGCAGCCAATGCTTTGAGGCTGCCTGCGGTGCCGCATTTTTTTTAAAACATTTTTTTCTTTTCCTTAGCGACGCGTTGGCGCTCAGCTCAGTCAGCTGAGCGCTTCTTCTTTTTGTAGCGCCGGCCCTGCTGCTCATCAGGAAAAGCAGCAGTGGCCGGCAATGGGAGCTGGCGCTGGCGCTGGGCGGGCCTGGGCTGGAATTGGGTGGGCCTGGGCCCACCCAGGCCCACCCGTAGCTACGCCCCTGGACAGGAGAGTCAGCTGGTATGTTAAAAGCCCTAGGCTCTTTGCCTATGTATTGAAAAGTTGGACAAGTTGAAAGAGAGAAATTTTATAGTCTGGGAAGTGTGCTTTGAATTACATTGTGCAAGTGGTTGTATGTTAACTGTGAAAAAATTTTAATAAGAAGCTTATGGTGAAGTATTTGCTTAAACTTGTAAATAAAGCATGTAAATAGTACACTAATGGGGCCTGTTCATAATTAGTGCTAAGTTCCTGACTCAGAGCTGAGCTAGAGGTGTCACAGTGTTCTCATTCCGGAAATGAACTCTCTATACATGACTGCTTAATTTACTCTATCACTTATGAACTTTTAATGCAATACCACTTTGTATTTCTCATTCCAGAAATGGTGATCGCCATTACGGCATAATGTAAGCCACAAATAGGTGGGAAAATGTGCGATACAAATGCAATAAATAAATAAATAAATAAATATATTTGTATTTTAGAAGGCACTTGGTAAACTACCTCATAAGCACAAAAGCACCACCATACTGGGAAAAGACCAAGGGTCCATCAAGCCCAGCATCCTGTCTCCGACAGCGGCCAATCCATGCTTCAAGAATCTGGCAAACCACCCCCCCCCCCCAAAAAAAAAAAAAAATGGTCCGTAAGGCCAGCTGCTGTCACTACATTCTCCGACAACAAGTTCCAGAATCCAACTACATGCTGAGTAAAGAAATATTTCCTCCTATTTGTTTTAAATCTACCATATTCTAGCTTCATCTTGTGTCCCCTGGTTCTATTATTGTTTGAAAGTGTAAACAAACACTTCAAACCTGTCCGCTCTACTCCGCTCATTATCTTGTAGACTTCTATCATATCACCCCTCAGCCGCCTTTTCTCCAATCTGAAGAGCCCTAACCTCATAAAATCCTCCTTAGGAAAGTAAAAGGTCATGGGATAGGAGACAGTGTCTTACTGTGGATCGCCAACTGGTTAAAATGTAGGAAACAAAGAGCAGGACTAATTGGTCAGCTATTTCCATGGAAAGGAGTAAATAGTGGGGTGCCTCGGGGATCTATGATGGAGAGCTGATGTTTAACATATTCATTAACCATCAAGTATGGGACAATCAAGAGTCCTTTATTAGTAGACCCGACACGGGTCGTGTTTCGGCATAAGTACGCCTGCATCAGGGGAACAAACTCCTAAGAAATATTTTAAAAAATAAAAGCATGTAGAGCTGCAGTTCATTCAAGCCAGTGACTAATGATTTCCAATGTGAAGCATGATGTGGTACAGCAAACCAACCACCTGCTTTGGTGTGAACGTGGAGATGCTGACAAGCAGGTGGTTCGCTGTACCACTTCATGCTTCACATTGGACATTATTGGTCACTGGCTTGAGTGAACTGTAGCTCTATATACTTTTATTTTTTAAATATTTCTTAGGAGTCCATTCCTCTGACCCAGGCGTATTTACGCTGAAACAAGGCCTATGTCAGGTCAACTAATAAAGGACTCTTGATTGTCCCATACTTGACAGCCCTTGGTGCTTTTTCTTCTCATCTGTATGTGTGTACATTGACCCTCTCTTCTGCTGTCTAACATATTCATTAAAACAGAGCCTGTTTAATTAATTTTAAAAAATAATTAATATATAGATAAATAATGATTTGACTGCCAGGAAGAAGCAGAATCAGGACAACTTTTGAAATATGGTAAAGTTTAGTACAGCTTTTACTAAGGGAATGTCCTAAGGATGTGTCAGTGCTTCTCTCCCCCCCCCCCCCCCCCCCCCCCCACCAAGAGATGTCTCTCATACTATTAGGAATTTAAATTTAAAGATAATCATCTAATGACAGAACATTTAGTTTTATTTTAAAAAAATGACTTTGAAATACAAGAAACACTTACCAGAGGAAACTTCCTGATTTGTCAAGACACTTTTGGTCAATGCGATAATACATGGAATGGTTACAAGGAGAGTGACCGGATAGTTAATAGTTGCAAACACTAGGTACAAGAGGAAAGAGACAAGACTTCATGTTAGTTGAATATGGGATCTACGTGGTCACCAAGATTTTTTGACTGGTCCTGGTTTGTTAGCTGATAATCATTATCACAGAATAGATAAGTCAGGGTCAAATTTAAAACGTTGGTTTCCATAAACTACTGGGGAATATCTCTTCTCCACTAATCACCCCTACCCAGATCCTTCTTTTTCATGGCGTTCCTCACACCTCACCTCAGAATTGCTGTCACTGTCCTCTGTACCATTGTATTTGCACTGACAATTACCGCCCAGTTATCGCGTGAGACTTTACTGCTAGGTCAGTGGGTGGCGGTAAGGTCTCAGGCCCAAAATGGACACGCACCAATTTTTATTTTGCCACACATTTATTTTCAGCTAAACAAAAGGCTTTTTTTTGCAGGTGCACTGAAAAATGGACTTGCGTAGATCCAATACACACATCTACACCAGTGCAGGCCAGTTTTCGGCGCACCATAGTAAAAGGACCCCTTATTCTCCAAGTAGACAACTTTTCATCTTCTCTTTTCATGTCTAAAAAATATAGAACAGCAAGCCAAAAGATGCTTTGTACCATTTGTAGCTAGCAGTATGACTACTGCGGTGAAGCAGACAAAATGAAGAAGTGTCAGTCTTGCCAGGCATCTTCTTCGTAGGTTGCATATTGCTTCATAAAACCTTTGGCGCTTCAGAGTGACTAGCAGGTTACCAGCAGATAGAGAGAGGTCATAGGTCTCATCCTTAAAAGAAAGAAAAATAACTGTTAGAAATAAAGAAGTCATGTACAGAAAGACAGGTCGACTAGATACTATGGAGTTTGTGTGCACCCCCCCCCCCCCCCCCCCGCCAATGCCATCTGTGCCACCTAAATTATTAACTAAAAAATATCAATGAGAGGATTAATAAGTAAAGACCTGGAAGAAAAGTACTCACAGTCACAAGAAATGATTAACCCACAGAGCATACATCCTTTACCAAAAAATATTACATTTTCCAAGATTAATCTATTTTGAGTATCTTGAAAAAGTGACATGCAAGACAGTGTTGGAAGAAAAGTTCAAATTTGTGAAATATTTTTTTTATATTTGTGGTGAAGTGATGCACGTTTGGGGTAAAACCAAAAATATAATGTGCAATGATTGAAACATATGGTGGACATCTCAGAAGACCTGAGGGTCTGTGATAGTCCTCTGAAGATACATGAGCACATTACAAAACATATTTTATATTTTCAATTTAAGAGTGGTGTTGTTTTGGGGGTTTAATAATTTCTTGTGACCTAAATTATGAAGCAATGTTCAGATCATGTTAACAGTTTACTATGCAAATAATAGTCAGGAGAAAGAATTAAAAGTAGCAAAGATGCAAGCATAACTAACATAGAAAAAGAGAAATAAGAATTTCGAAACTTACATTTTGGGGTTTATATTCAACGTGATTTAAGCAGCCAGAAACAGCTCCTGCCTGTTTAAAGTGCTTGTGAGGGGCTATCAGCTGATATTCAGTGGCACTTATAGACTCTTTTACTAGGCCACGATAAAAAGTGGCCTGTGGCAGTATGAGCACGTCTTTTGGATGTGCACCTGGCCAGTTTTTACCAGTCCTGGAAAAGGGGCCTTTTTTTAAGGAGCCGGAAAATGAACACGTGGCAAAATAAAAACCAGCACATGTCCATTTTTGGCCTGAGACATTACTGCCACCCACTGACTTAATGGTAAGGTCTCACACGCTAACCAGACAGTAGGCATGCAGCAAGTGACCATTGCCATTTACTCGAAGCCGACGAGTTGGAGAAACTGAATGAATTCTCTATAAACCTGGAAGATGTAACGGGGCAGTTCTACAAATTGAAGAGTAGCAAATCTCCTGGACCGGATGGTATTCATCCCAGAGTACTGATAGAACTGAAAATGAACTTGCGGAGCTATTGTTAGTAATATGTAATTTATCTTTAAAATCGAGCGTGGTACCGGAAGATTGGAGGGTGGCCAATGTAACGCCAATTTTTAAAAAAGGTTCCAGAGGAGATCCAGGAAATTATAGACCGGTGAGTCTGACGTCGGTGCCGGGCAAAATGGTAGAGACTATTATAAAGGACAAAATTACAGAGCATATTCAAAAGCATGGTGGGGCGTAATCGAAAGGGGCGCCCAGGTTTTCCTGAGGACGTCCTCGCAGGACGTCCCGGTGAAAGGGCGGGGAAACCCATATTATCGAAACAAGATGGGCATCCATCTTTCGTTTCAATAATGCGGTTGGGGATGCCCAAATCTTGAAATTGATGTCGTCCCTAGAGATGGTCGTCCTTAGACTTGGTCGTTTCTGATTTTCAGTGATAATGGAAACTAAGGACGCCCAACTCAGAAACGACCAAATCCAAGCCCTTTGGTCATGGGAGGAGCCAGCATTCATAGTGCACTGGTCCCCCTGACATGCCAGGACACCAACCGGGCACCCTAGGGGACACTGCAATGGACTTCATAAATTGCTCCCAGGTACATATCTCCCTTACCTTGTGTGCTGAGCCCCCCAACCCCCCCCCCCACCCAAACACACTACCCACCACTGTACACCACTACCATAGCCCTTACAGGTGAAGAGGAGCACCTAGATGTGGGTAAAGTGGGTTTGTGGTGGGTTTTGAAGGGCTCACATTTACCACCTCAAGTGTAACAGGTAGGAGGGAGGATGGGCCTGGGTCTGCCTGCCTGAAGTGCACTGCACCCACTAAAACTGCTCAGGACCTGCATACTGCTGTCATGGAGCTGGGTATGATATTTGCGGATGGCAAAAAATATTTTAAAAAACTTTTTTGAGGGTGGGAGGGGGTTGGTGACCACTGTGGGAGTAAGGGGAGATCATCCCCGATTCCCTCCAGTGGTCATCTGGTCAGTTGCACCTTTTCGTGGCTTGGTCGTAAGAAAAAAAGGACCAAGTAAAATCGTCCAAGTGTTCATCAGGGACGCCCTATTTTTCGATTATGGTTCAAGGACGTCCATGTGTTAGGCACGCCCAAGACCCGCCTTTGCTATGCTTCCGACACGCCCCCGGGAACTTTAGTTGTCCCCGCAACGGAAAGCAGTTGGGGACGCCCAAAATTTGCTTTCGATTATGCCGATTTCGGCGACCCTGGGAGAAGGACGTCCATCTCCCGATTTGTGTCGAAAGATGGGCGTCCTTCTCTTTCGAAAATAAGCCTGAAAGTCAACATGGATTTAGTGAAGGGAAATCTTGCCTCACCAATCTACTACATTTTTTTGAAGCGGTGAACAAACATGTGGATAAAGGTGAGCCAGTTGATATTGTGTATCTGGATTTTCAGAAGGCGTTTGACAAAGTACCTCATGAAAGACTCCAGAGGAAATCGGAGAGTCATGGGATAGGAGGTAGTGTTCTATTGTGGATTAAAACTGGTTAAAAGATAGAAAACAGAGAGTAGGGTTAAATGGTCAGTATTCTCAATGGAGAAGGGTAGTTACTGGGGTTCCCCAGGGGTCTGTGCTGGGACTGTTTGCTTTTTAACAAATTTATAAATGACCTAGAGATGGGAGTAACTAGTGAGGTAATTAAATTTGCTGATGACACAAAATTATTCAGTCGTTAAATCCCAGGAGGATTGTGAAAAATTACAAGAGGACCTTACGAGACAGGGAGACTGGGCGTCTAAATGGCAGATGATGTTTAATGTGAGCAAGTACAAAGTGATGCATGTGGGAAAGAGCAACCTGAATTATAGCTATGTCATGCAAGGTTCCATGTTTTGAGTCACAGACCAAGAAAGGGATCTAGGTGTCGTCGTTGATGATACTTTGAAATCTTCTGCTCAGTGTGCTGCTGCGGCTAAGAAAGCAAATAGAATGTTAGGTATTATTAGGAAAGGAATGGAAAACAAAAATGAGGACATTATAATGCCTTTGTATCGCTCCATGGTGCGACTGCACCTCGAATATTGTGTTTAATTCTGGTCGCTGCAACTCAAAAAAGATATAGTGGAATTAGAAAAGGTACAGAGAAGGGCGATGAAAATGAAAAAGGGGATGGGACGACTTCTCTATGAGGAAAGGCTAAAGTAACTAGGGCTCTTAAGCTTGGAGAAAAGGCGGGTGAGGGGAGAAATGATAGAGGTCTATAAAATAATGAGTGGAGTTGAACGGGTAGATGTGAAGCGTCTGTTTACGCTTTCCAAAAATACTAGGACTAGGGGGAATGCGATGAAGCTACAAAGTAGTAAATTTAAAATGAATTGGAGAAACTTTTTCTTCACTCAACGTGTAATTAAATTGTGGAATTCGTTGCCAGAGAATGTGGTAAAGGTGGTTAGCTTAGCAGAGTTTAAAAAAGGTTTGGACGACTTCCTAAAGGAAAGGTCCATAGACCATTATTAAATGGACTTGAGGAAAATCCACTATTTCTGGGATAAACAGTATAAAATGTTTTGTACTTTTTGGGGATCTTGCCAGGTATTTGTGACCTGGATTGGCCACTGTTGGAAACAGGATGCTGGGCTTGATGAACCTTTGGTCTGTCCTAGTATGGCAATACTTATGTACTTATCATTTTGCAGAACTTCAGGGGGTGGATCCACGAGATTAGGAAGCCTTAGTTTGAAAAAAGGAAGAATACTCTTTGGTGCTGGGGTCAGATTTTATCTTTCAACAGATACTTGAAGAGGGCTCAAGGAGAAAGGAAGAAGAGGAGGAGAGCATGGTGAGGAAGAAGTGGCTGGTAACAAGGCAGTGTCCACTAGCCTAGAACGAATTTCAATCAATGTTTGAAATCCAGCACAGCACAACTTCCACAATATTCTGAATGGACAGCACTATGGGGGTAATTCTATCATGGGGTACCTAGATTTAGGCACTAGAAAGCACCTAATTTATCTATTTATGACATCTATACCTTAATGCCACCCATTGATCTAGCGGTAAGGGCTCACGTGCTACACGCGCAGTGACCGGTCGGCGCATGCCAACTGCTGATTAATGTCGGAAATGCCACGCATGGTAGGAAATAAAATAATAGTTTGTCCCAGTGGTATGGGTGCGTGCCAAATCTGAAATTACTGCCAGGGGGCGCACTAGCCTGGCGGTAGTCTTGTTTTGGTGTGTGCTGCACCCACGAAGAGCCTACCGCGTCTTTGTAAAAGGTCCCCAATGTCATCTGCATATATGAAAAGTTTATATCCTGCTTGATTGAGTATTCTACCCAAGGAACTCATAAGTATGTTAAACAGTATTGGGGACAGTGGGGGACCCTTGAGGGACCCCATATTCTGCCTTCCACGAATATGACAAAAGGACCATGAAATTTCAGTTTCTAAGATCTGTAAGTCAAAAAGTCTCTAAACTACTGTAAGACATTTTTCTCAGTATCAATTTTTCTCAAGACTGATAACAAAAGGTCATGGTCTATCAAATTGAAAACACAAGAGAAGTCGAATTGCATAAGAATAGCAATTAGCTGGTTTTATTGTTTGCTCTGTTATTTGTGATCTGCCTTGCCTTTGCTTGTGCTTTAAAAGCAGAATATAAATCCTTTTGAATACAGACCTATATGTATGTATTATATAGATATATATAGACATGGATATAGATACAGATTTACAGTGACACATGGGGCATGCTGTCACTCTTTATATAGAGATATAGTGGTAGAGGGGGATCCAGAGAGCATAGAGAAGCTCTGAAAGAAAGTGCACTCATGGGAATGAGGGGAGTTGTAGTCCCTGACCTGACAGCAAGTGAGTTCGCAGAGGAAGGCAGTCTGAGAGAGGTAGTAAGAAAATAGAAGGGCTTAGAGCACAGGGTAAGGTAATTAAGCACCTGAGGCCAATTAGGCAGTCTGATGCTGAATGAAAGAAAAGCCCAGACTCTCTGCAGAGAGAAAGGTGATAGGAGAAAGAAAAGCTACTTGATGGATAGAGAGAAAAACAGAGAGCTGGAATGCAGTGGGGCTTAGTTCTCAGACCTCTGAAGGGAGGCAGGAGCTTGCTGGAAAGAATTTTGTTGTGTTATTAGGGAATTGCCAGAGTTTTGAGACACTGATAAGAGGGCAGTGTGTTCGCTGTTCAAGTTCCTGAGTAGAAGTCAAGCATTAATCTGATGTTTAAAGTGCTTGTGTAGATATTCTGTGCTGGGGAGCAGACTGACACTGGAAGAAGAAATGACAGTGCCACTAGAAATACAGTGCGGTTCAAGGTTGTGGCAGAGGGCTGCACAAGGGCTGGTGATGTTACTGACTATGAGCCCAAGGGAAGTAATCTCCTGATTAGATTAACACCGAAGGATACACTCTGTGATATGCAAAGACAAGCAAGCTAGGAAAAGCAATTGAGAAACTGTGATTAGGGAAGCTAAATTGGTTGTTTGTAAATACACTTTGGGATTGAGTTGTGCAAGTAGCTGTAAATTTGTTGTAGAAGTTAACTAGAAGCATGTTGCTTAAAGCCCTAGGCTACAGTCTGTACAAGGAAATGTCAAACCTACTGACAAGAGGGAAACTTCTTTGCTTTTTGGAAAGTTCATTTTGGATTAAGTGGCAGAAAAGAGCTGTATGTTAGATGTGCAAGATGCTAATTAAGATCCATGGTGAAGCAATTTGATAAAAGCTGCAAATAAAAGTATGTAAATTGTACAGCACTCCATGAAAAAGGGAGGAAAGCTTCGATGCTCAAAGCTCGGGTGCTAAAAGCGAACAGTGCAGAAAAATAGTCCTCAATGCTCAAAGCTAATGGCTTTCAAATTATATGAGCACTGTGAGACCAAAAGTAAGGAAAGGAATGTGCCTGGTGCATGCGCACAAGAGTTTCATGGTAAGCGCAGCTCTTGTTCGCAGGCACCAAGTAAACCCAGACGTGAAGTATACATCGGCACTGTTCTTCTGCGCTTTTAAATATAAGCTTTTCAAAAACATTTTTCCCTTGAAAGGCTTATATTTAAGTGCAGAAAACAGGCGCCAAGGTGTGCTTTCACTTTCGGGTTTGGTCGGACTCACACACATTTCTTTCTCAGTACCTGTGCTTGCACGGGTTTCCTCCCACTTCTAAAAGAAATAAAAACAGGCAGATTTTAAACTGAAAATCAGAAGAAACCCTCTCTTCAAATTCCCCAATGCCAGCTCCTAACTGGCGGTAGGTTTCCAGTGGAAAGAACACGATTTGTTTGTGCTCTGCTCTCTGAGCATTGGGAGGGCTTAGCAAATTACCTTATTAACATCCATTTGACTACATTTAAATATAATTTGTGGCCATCTCTGGTGAGCCCCAGGGGCGTAGCTATGGGGGGGCATGGGGGCCTGGGCCCCCACAAATTTCATCCGGGTTCCTGGTTTGGCTGGCGGGGTCCCCAACCCCTGCCAGCCGAAGCCTTCTTCAGCACCGCCGCATTTGCTGCCCTGCTCTTCTTTCTTCTTTTTCCTCCTGTGCAAGCTGACGCTCCTTTACATAAAACTGAGAAGCAGCATCAGCGTGCACAGGAGGAGCAAGACGAAAGAAGAGCAGGGCAGTGAACGCGGCTGCGCCGGAGACGGGCGCTGAAGAAGGCTTTAAATGGTGGGGGTTGGGGACCCCCGCCAGCAAAGGTATTTGTTTTTGTGGGGGGAGCGGTGAGGGGAAGTGGCGGCAAGGAGAGGCGGTGGGGGGGGCAACGGGGCAGCACTCAAAATGTGCCCCCAACCTTGGGCTCTGGTCCCCTCCCACCGTGAGGTCTGGCTACGCCCCTGGTGTGCACGTTTCCCCGTACTAAAGCCCTTTGAGCATTGTGCGCAGATTAAAGCCAGAGCTAATGAGCTCTAATGCCAGTGGTAGTCCAGGGCTAATGGGCTCTAACACCAGCATTAGGTTCTGAACATCAGCCCCCCCCAGTATGTTCCTGTCTCAGAAAACTACACTAAAGTGACCAGTCTGTGTCATTATCCTATATAATAAAACTCAACCTCAACGTTCTGAAGACACTGACGTCAGTGAAGCCAAGCCACTGACGTCACTTCCTTCAAGACGGGTTAGAAGGGTTCGTGGTGGTGAAGCCACCGAAATTGCCAAGTCTCGGGGCCCCGCCCTCACGTCAAACGTGATAACGTCGAGGGTGGAGCAATGGCGTCACACACCGAGGGCGGAGCAATGGCGTACGGTGCGTTCAGGAGGTGCGGAGCAATGGCATCAGAACGACGAAGGGGTCGGCAGGTAGGTAGGGAGGGAGGGAGAAGGGGGGGTGTTGGGGAGGAAAACCTTGCTAGCGCCCGTTTCATTTGCTCCAGAAACGGGCCTTTTTTACTAGTAATTGAATAATTAGTGAAAGATGAGTTTCATTCTGTGACTGGTTCATAATGTAGAAGCAGTTATATTTAGTATGACTAAATAAAGGGAGACTCAGTTCTAAAATAAAGGTACCAAGTTACTTAAGGGTCCTTTTACTAAGCCACAGTAAAAAATGGCCTACGATAGTGTAGGTGCGTGGATTGGGTACATGCCGGGCCAGTTTTTACCTTATCTACAAAAATGTTGTGTTTTTTTTCTAATGGGACAGGAAAAGGGCCTGTGGTAAAAATGAACCAGCACACGGCCAAAATCGGCCTGAGCCCTTAACTCTACCCATTGATCTAGCGGTAAAAGCTCACGTGCTACACAAGCGGTGACTGGTTAACGCGCACGCCAAGTGCTGATTACCGCTGGAACCGGAGCACTTAGGAGGAAATAAATAAATCATCCAGGCGTTATGGACATGTGCCAAACCTGAAATTATCACCAGGAGGGCATGCTGGCCTGACGGTAGTCTCATTTTGGCATGCGCTGCACGCGCATACAGCCTACCACAGCTTAATAAAAGGGCCCCTTAGTTCCAGAACTGAGACATTTTGGCCACTCATGGTTTTTGAACTTATATCCCAAAGCAGTATGGTATTTCTACTACCTACTTCTTTCCATTGAAATCAATCCTGCAGATCCTATAATGCATCACGAGAGAGTTGTCAGAAATCCAAGACTAGTCTGAAATATCCTTCCTGGAAGTGGGTAACTTGGCATCTCTCTTTCCTAACTTGACTTTGCCTGAGAGGGAGAAGCATCCCCTTAGGGCTTAAATTGACAGATTGAATCTTACCAGAGTCCTATTTATATCCCTTTTTGCTAGAGCAGTCACAGCTTTGCAAATCTTGTGAGGCAGACTTCCAATGTGTTCAATCATTCTCTGAAGAACATTGTAAATATTTGTGTGATGCCTCAGGGTCAACTGGGAAGTAAATATAGAAAAGAGATTAGAATACATTACAACAGGGTGAACCCCTGCACGCAAAACCATGAGCTGCATAGCAAATTGCCCTGGCGACTCCAAGAATTAAAAATTAACCTTCAAGACAGCATCATAAGGAATTTTCAGAAAACCATACTAAATGATGAATTAGATTTATCTTGGCATCCCGTTATTGCTAGAGATCAAGATTTAGCTAACACTTCACAGTGAGTGTTATTAGGAATTTTTCAGATTTTTTTTCTAATTCCTTGAATTTTAAGTGCACATGAAACATCTGACTTATACACAAGACTAGCACCTATCATTATCATACCCAGGGCTTTTTTTGAGGGGGTACTTGGGGGTACTGAGTACCGGCACCTTTTCCATTGTCTGCTAAAAATGACCCATATTCCATGACACACCAATTCTGCTTTGTCATAGATTCTGTGACTGGTTGCAGGGGGCCTGGCTATTGTGGGGTGGGTCCCTCAGTGATCACCCCACCCCTGAAGGATGGCCTGGCATTTGAGTACCAGCACCTTTTTTGCTAGAAAAAATGCACTGATCATACCTCATGATGAAATCTCCAGGACTAAATCCAACAACAGCTGGGTAAACTTACTTTTGCCCATGAAAAAAACTGACCTCTATACAGAGCTGATATAGAAAACCTGCTTTATATGGTATCTTTCACTCTTTATCTAGACCAGAGGTTCTTAGCCCAGTTCTCGGGACACACCAAGACTGTCTGGCTTTCAAAGATATCCACAATGAATATGGAAGAGGTAGATTTGCATACAGTGGAGGTACCACATGCAAATTTATCTCAAGTATATCAGGGAGAGAAGGAAGGCCAGAGGTGGGTGAATAATGTAATCTCTATGCATCGCTCCTGCCTCCTACAAGGTATGAGGGGTCTTGGGGGGTCAGGATTCCACTAGACCACCAGGCCAATGGTAACTAGGGGGCCTGGTCTGTCCTACCATTCCTTTCCTAATGATTACTAGCATCCTGTTTGTTTTTTTGGCCACCACTGCACACTGGGCAGATTTCAGCGTATTGTCTACTATGACACCTAGATCTTTTTCATGGGTGCTGACTCCTAAGGTGTACCATAGCATCAAGTAACTATGGTTCAGATTATTTTTCGTAATGTGCATCACTTTGCATTTGGTCACATCAAATTTTATCTGCTATTTGGATGCCCAGTCTTCCAATTCTCTAAGGTCTTCCTGCAATTTTTCACAATCCACATGTGTTTTGACAACTCTGAATAGTTTTGCATCATCTGCAAATTTAATCACCTCACTTGTTGTTCCAATTCCCAGATCATTTATATATATATATGTGTGTGTGTGTGTTAAATAGCACCAGTCAAGGTACAGATTCCTGCAGCACTCCATTATTCACCATCCTCCATTGAGAAAAACGGCCATTTAACCCTACCCTCTGTTTTTTTTATTTATTTATTACATTTGTATCCCACATTTTCCCACCTATTTGTAGGCTCAATGTGGCTTACATAGTTCTGGAGCAGCACTTGCGGACTCCGGTGTTGACAAATACAAGGTAATGGTGTGGTTAGGTAGTTTGATAGAGTTCATGCAATGGAAGATTTGTGTCCAATCTATAATGTGATTTAGTTACGTTGTGTTGTAGAGATCGGGCATTTATGTTGGATCTTTTCTGTCCAATAATCAATTCCCAATCCACAGCAGAACATTGCCTCCTATCTCATGACTCAGGAGTCTCTCATGAGGAACTTTGTTAAAAGCTTTCTGAAAATCTAGATCACTACATCAACCGGCTCACCTTTATTGACATGTGTACTCACACCTTCAAGGAAATTAAGCAAATTGTTGAGGCAAGACTTCCCTTGGCTGAATCCATGCTGACTCTGTCCCATTAAACCATGTTTGTCAATGTGTTCCATAATTTTTTTTTTTTTTTATAATAGTTTCCACTATTTTGCCTGGCACTGAAGTCAGGCTTATTGGTCTATAATTTCCTGGTTCACCCCGGAACCCTTTTAAAAAATTGGCATTACATTTGCCACCCTCCAATCTACAGGTACTATGGACAAATTTAATAACAGGTTAAAAATCACTAACAGCAGATCAGCAATTTCATGTTTGAGTTCTCTTTCAATACCTTGGGTGCATACCATCCAGCCCAGGTGATTTACTACTCTTTAATTTGTTGATTTGGCTCAGTACATCTTCTAGGTTCACTGAAATTTCTTTCAGTTCCTTCACATCTTCACCCTTGAAAACCATTTCTGGTATAGGTAGATCTCTTACATCAAGACCGAAGCAAATAATTCATTCAGTCTCTCCACTATGGCCTTGTCCTCCCTGAGTGCCCCTTTTGCTCCTTCATGATCCCACAAATTCCCTTACAGACTTTCTGCTTTTGATGCACCTGAAAAAGTTGTTACTGTGAATTTTTGCCTCTGCAGCAAGTTTCCCTTCATATTCTCTTTTAGCCTTCTTTATCAACGCTTTGCATCTAACTTGCTAGTGCTTATGTTGGTTCTTATTTTCTTCATGCAGGTATTTTTTCTATTCTTTGAAGAATGTTCTTTTGGCCCTAATAGCCTCTTTCACTTCACCTTTTAACCATACTGGCTATCCCATTTGCACTTCTTTCCACCTTGTAAATATATGGAATACATCTGGTCTGGGCTTCCAAGATGATATTTATAAACAACGTCCATGCCTGATTTAAGGTCCTAACCTTTTCAGCCATTCCTTTTAACTTCTTTTTTTAATCATTTTCCTCATTTTATCATCCTTTTGAAAATTAAATGCTGTTACAGTAGATTTCCTTCATGACTTCACTCCAGATATTAGCTCAAATTTGATCATGTTATGATCACTGTTTCTCAGCGGACCCAAAACCATTACCTCTCATACTATGTCTTCCATTCCATTAAGGACTAGATCTAAAATAGCTCCCCCTCTTGTAGGTTCCTAGACCGGTTGCTCCAGGAAGCAGTCATTTATTATGTCTAGGAATTTTAGCTCCCTAGCACTCCCTGATGTAATATTAATCCAGTCAATATTGGGGTAATTGAAATCACACAAAACCCACGGATAGAAACACTACCTTACAATTTAAGAGCATGCATCCAGATCACTGTAGAACCAACATACCCTTTGCTCAATTTCTTAGATATAGACGAATCTGCTCCACAAGAGACCAGTTTTATCAACATGCAAATAAGTTGGAGATGAAATTGTTGGATAGGGGTTATCCTAACAAGTTAGTATCTACAGCAAAAAAAAAGAGCATATCATAATCATAGAGAGTGGTTGCTACAACCGAACGTGGAATCTCAATCTGATGAAGAGATATTGACATTTGTAACAAAATTTAACTCGCATTCGAAAATCATGTCTAAGATTATAAAAAAGCATTTACCCCTTTTACGGGTTCACCCTTGTTTGCAAAATCTGAGGATTTTATTTGCATATGAAAGGAATAGCAATCTGAGTGATATCCTATGCCCTGCGGATATTTGGAATAGACAAAGCATGAGTCTTACTCATGAAAGTATGCATAGTAGCTGTAAGAAATGCTCTGTATGTGTGAATATGATGACAACTAAAGAATTTGTAGATCAGAATACAGGAAAGGGGCATGCTTGTTGTGCTATCACTAATTGTACATCGATGAATGTGATCTACGTCATTACTTGCCCGTGTGGATTGAACTACGTTGGGCAGACCTCACGGGTGTTGAAGACTAGACTGATTGAACATAGGCATTGCATACAGTCAAAAAAATTGCATGAACCTATAGTGACTCATTGCGTGGATAAACAGCATGATTTTTCAGAACTGAAATGTATGGTAATAGAGCAGGTTCAAGTCACGGAGAGAAGGGGAGACATCAGGAGTCTGTTGAGAAGAAAGGAGCAGAGGTGGATTTTCACTTTGCAAACTGTTATACCGAGGGGTTTAAATGGATCTATTGAACGGAAAGCGTTCCTGTGAATATATGTCATGGGAACGGAATGACGTCAGATTGTGGTAAACCTGCAAAAATCACATTGCAATAATCCAAATGTGACAGAAGTAATGCATGAAGTGCCATATGAAGTAAAATCCAGAATAGAACAAATAATACACAGTGATCGCAGTGTGGCGAAGCCTAATCTAATCAATTCTGAAATATGCTTTGAAAAGGAAAGTTAAGAATCAAACCAAACACCAAGATTGTGGAAACAAGAAACAGGTGTAAGAACAGGGACAATGCCAGGCAATGATAATGAGCACGAAAAAAGCACAAAAGGGCCTCAAGAACTGGAGCAATGGTACAATCTTTAATGAAAAAGACCCGACACTTAACCGCACCTGCCTCAGGAGTCGAACTGCAATAAGTATTGGCAGGCTGCAATTTCCAAGCTGACTGTACTAAATTCCTTGCAATCACTGTCACCGGTCTTCTGAAGAAACCAGTGACAGTGTCAGGTCTTTTTCATTAAAGATTGTACCATTGCTCCAGTTCTTGAGGCCCTTTTGTGCTTTTTTTGTGCTGTTTGACTCTGTGTACTTTTGGCCCATCTCTTTGATTGCTCTTAGGCAATGATAATGAAGTGGAGGAGTGGCCTAGTGGTTAGGGTGGTGGACTTTGGTCCTGAGGAAGTGAGTTCAATTCCCACTTCAGGCACAGGCAGCTCCTTGTGACTCTGGGCAAGTCACTTAACCCTCCATTGCCCCATGTAAGCCACATTGAGCCTGTCATGAGTGGAAAAGCACGGGGTACAAATGTAACAAAACCAGTTATCCAGCAAGTTGTTTTTTTTTTTTTTCTAGGTTGAATTTCAAATTATTGAGATAACCAGTTTGCCATTGCTGAAAAGCAATTCTGCAAAGGCTGTAAATCAATGTTTAAAGGAGATACTGGATAAACTAATAAGATGTCATCAGCATAAATATAGAATTTGATATTGAAGGACTGTATAAGTGTAGCCAATGGGCTTAGAAAGATATTAAGCAATAAAAGTGACAATACCAAACCTCATGGAACACCACAAGTAGTGAAATACAAAGAAGACACTCGGGAATCCATACCAAGGACAAAAGAACACGTAGAAAGAAATAAAGAAAACCATTTGTGTACAGTACCAGAGATTCCAATGTTAGAAAATAGCTAACAACAAAACATGATTCACCAGGCTGAATGCAGCAGCCAAATCCAAAGATAATACAAGTGACATAAGACCCTTATCAAGGGTGGAGCGTAAGACATTCAGAAGAGCAGTAATGATAGTTTCAGTACTGTGGATGGGGCCATTGGAGCCGACTCTGTGGGTGCTGTGGGTGCTTGAGCACCCCCAATATTGAGAAAATTCCTTGTATGTGTCCAGGAGGGGTTATTTCCATTGGGCTTAGCACCCGCAATAATTTTGAAAAGTTGGCTCCTATGGATGGGGCAATCAAATGAAGAATCCAAAACAGCACCTGAGGACAGTAAAGAGCACGGGAGATTTTGTTAGTGTAAAAAGCGGCTTTGGCAGAATGAGAGCATGCTGGTATTCCATGTAATGTGTAGGGAAGAAAAAAAAAGGAGAAGTGGGCCACGATTTCTGCCATTTCCTTTCTGCAGCGTGAAGTTGGGAGAGCAGAAGACAGAGGTGAAGGGAAGAAGCAAGGGGCCGAATGGGGGCAGACAGGTGCTTTGGTAACCAGAGAAGTATGCTAATTGAGAAGTGAATGAGGAGACTGGTCTAGATGAGCCACATGGCAGTCTACAGTTGATGAAGGGGAGGAGGGAGACATGCTGGCAAGAGAAAGTGAGAGGGCAGAAAGAACTCACCAAGGGGCTGGTGGGGGGGTGGGGAGCAGCATGACTAGAGAGACAGTAATAAGGCAGTGGTTGGACCAGGGAACCAGCACAGTGCGGAGATAATTAGAGGCTTGCAGCAGGTGAACAGATATCCAGTGGGGAGAGTAACATCACCTTCAAGCTGTAACCAGAGGAGGGAGCAGGAATCGGACAGTGTGCAATATGGGTCCAGAGTCCTTCAAGCTGTAGCAGGGGGAGCTAAGCAGGGTTTCAAAAATCTTTGGACGTTTCTAAAATAAATAAATAAATAAAGAACAGGGGTAAAATCCACTGCTTATTCCTGGGATAAACAGCATAAGGTGTGTTTTCCTCTTTGGGATCTTGCCAGGTACTTGGCCCTGGATTGGCCACTGTTAGAAACCGACCTTCAGTCCCAGTATGGCGATGCTTACAGAGATGCCAGGTCTCATTCATTAGGAGTGTGTCACACTCATTTGAAAGCTTTCTCACTTTCACACTCTTTGAGCCCTATTTCTCACTCATCAGAGCTCCAGTACCAGAGCACTGATCGTGATCACTGCTTTCCTGAGAGGGAATCCTTAGAGAAGTAAACCAAGTGGTCCAACCAGTAAGAAGAAATCTGAGCAGCCCTTCCTGCCTACTGCTTCTCCTTGCCCTGTCCCTTTTTGCTGCAAAGAACATGTGCTGTGAAATCCATGTACATACGTTTAACTACTGGGTGGAAGACAATTTTCCGCTCAAAAAAAATTTACCCAAATTGCTGCCCACTTTGTCGGCATTCTTTCAGAGGCTCCAAGGAAAAGCCAATATCATTTAATGCTGCCTTGATTCATTTGCAAAGCAATACCACACTTACATCGTTCCACAGGAGCCAACTTTTCACAATGACTGGGGGTGCTAAACCCAATGGAAATTACCCCTCCCTGGACACAATAAGAGTTTGCTGAATATTGGAAGTGATCAAGCACCCATAGTACCCACAGAGCTGGCTGTTATGAATCATTCTAGATTTATACCCTCGATGTACCATCTGAAAAATCTCGCTCTGTGGCCTTCAATCTCACTTCTTGGCGAAGTAAATCTTACATCATGGACTGGTCGTTTCTTTAATTTATTAATTTATTTTATTACAGTGTTTGATAAACTGCCATTCGCCAATCAGTTCATGGCAGTGAACAAAATTCAGAGTAGATAACTGCAACACAGAGACAATGACAATAAATTCTACAAAACTCAAAGTGCAAATTAAAAAATGGTAATTATGATAGACTAGTAAACAAGGCCCATTTCTGACACAAATGAAGCGGGTGCTAGCAAGGTTTTCCTCGGAGTGTGTATGTTTGAGAGAGAGAGAGAGAGTGTGTGTGAGAGATGGAGTGTGTGTGTCATAGAGAGAATGAGAGAGAGTCAGAGACAGCGTGTGTGTGTTTGTGTGAGAGAGAGTGTGTGAGAGACAGAGTGTCTGTGTGTGTGAGACTGTGTGTGTGTGACAGAGAGATAGAGTGTGATAGACAAGGAGTGTGTCAGAGAGAGTGTATGTGAGACACAGTGAGTGAGTGTGAGCCCCCCTCCCTCGCAGGGCCCCCCTCCCCACCCCCACCTCTCTGGTCTCAGGACCCCCTCCTCACCTCCCTCTCCCCTGCCCCGCCTCCAGCCATCCATGTCCAGCGACCCTTCTCTCCCCCTGCCCCCACTGCAGCTACCCATGTCCAGCGACTCTTCCCTCCCCCTCCAGCTACCCATGTCCAGCGACCCTCCCCCCCATGTCCAGCGACCCTCCCCGGCGCATCAAACCCCCTCGCCACCCGCAGCTGCCAGTGGTAACGCTGTCTGGCCGCTGCTGCTTCCCCTGTTGAGCAGCAGCAGCTGCTACAAAAAGAAAAGAAGTGATAAATGTTTTTAAACCCAGCCCAAATCATTTGCAAATGCCCGAGTCTTACAACGCAGTCTCTGCAGCCGCTCCTCCTCTCGCCTGTCACGTCACTGCGCTCCTCCGGGGTCTTACTCCAGGGGCAGTGACGTGTAGGTGAGAAGAGGAGCAGCTGCAGAGACTGCGTTGTAAGACTCGGGCATTTGCGAATGATTTGGGCTGGGTTTAAAAACACTTATCACTTCTTTTCTTTTTGTAGCGGCCGCTGCTGCTCAACAGGAGAAGCAGCAGCGGCCGGATAGCATTACTACTGGCATCTGCGGGTGGCGATGGGGTTTGATGCGCCGGGGGGGGGGGGGGGGTGCTGATGTGCTTCGGGTGGGGGAGGGGTGTTTGATGTGTTTGGGGGGAGGGGGTGTTTGATGTGCTGGGGGGGGGAAATTGGGTGATGAGCCGAGGGGGGGTTCTGTGGTGCCGCGCTTGTAGTTTTTTGATGCGCCGCTCCCTGCCACTTGCTCCGAAGTGGCAGGGAGCGGCGCACTGACAGCTGATTCCCAGGCAGGTCCCTACTCCTCCCCCTTCCTGGGACTCAGCTGTTAGTGACGTCATCCTGGCTATGGAGCCTAGCTCAGCAACTCCAGGAGCCACGGACACAGGCAGTCCCACATTAGAATGTTGGTGGTGAGAATTATTATATAGGATGGTGTATCTCTTATGCTCCTATTAAATGTTGTCAAGTAAATTTATATCCCTGCCTTATTGTTACAGCATGCTGATCTGACTTTCTGTTTTAGAATAACAAGAGTAAGAGCATTGCCGTACCTCTTCCTGCTGTAAGATCTCCAGCAGAATCTTTATCACCTGCTTCTGATTGGCTAGTTCATATTGGATGATGGTGGTAACAATGTGATTCAAAGCTCTCTCGTCTGCTTCTCTCAGAAAATCGAGCATTCCTCGAAGGGTACCTGAAATTATAAATGAAAATGATACTCAAGTGGACAGTTGTGTTGTAAGAGGATTGGAATCAAGGATTTGCACAATCATGTAATTCTCCAATCTAATTGGAAAAGTGTCATTCCCTGTTGCTTGAAGATCATTGGAATTTTTTTAACTCTTTCCAACCCAATGAAGTATTGGAAAGAAACTATAGATAATGGGTCAAAAATGTCTGTTTGTTTAGGGGCAAAATAATTCTCTGAAAAGATCAAATTCAATGTGGGGGAAGAACAGGCAAAAGGCACATCAAGTTTGAAAATGGGCCAGATCAAACTAGAAGTTCCAGAGAAATAAAGTCCTCAGAAAAATTGCCCTGTACATTTCTAAGAGAGAGGTAGATCAGCAGCTACAGCATAGAGGCATTGATACAGATTGAAACATGGCATTTAGGGAACTGATCCTTTCAAAATACCTCTCCTAGACCCACACACAGACACAAGCACACATGCATACACAGACAGAGACATACCTAGATAACACCCACAGACATACACATGTACATACAAATATACAGAAACATATATATGTTTGAGCACACATGTGCTGACACACACACATGCATGGACATGCACATAGAGATGCAAAGAGACTGGATTCAAAAGTGCAACTGTCTACCCTCAAATGCAGTTCTACCACTGAGTTAAAGGTTCAAGTCCCTAACGAGTTAGTTGGAGAACCTTTTTTACTTTAGTAAAGTTGTTCATAGTGCAAGAATCAACAAATTCAATGAATTCCTTGTGCCAGGTTGCCGTTGTGGCTGCCCCAAATGGCATTTCTCACCATTTTCCCCCTGGAACAGCTCTTCCCTCCTGATATGAGATTGAAGGGGGGCAGACTGAAGAAAAATGTCAGGAAGTATTTTTTCACACAGAGAGTGTTGGATGCTTGGAGAATTCCTTTATTAAATAAAACGGAAAAAACCAATATTCAAGACATTACATCATGCCGTTGTAAAACCAGCCCCACTACACTTTTATACAAAAAATACAAACCCGATAAAACCCGTCCCCCCCAAATCCCCCCCACACCATACATTCAAATCAACTTCAAGCGGACATGCTTCCACCAAACCCCAAAATTATGTACCCCCCCCTCCACCTTTTCCCAGCGTGCCAATTCCTGGACGGCTCGGACAATGTCCCAGGAAACCTGCTCAGCCGACCTGCACTCCTGGCGCATAGACACCCCGCATCGAGCCTCCAACAAGGCGGCCACTCTTCCACAAACTGCTCTGGAGAATGGACACACCATAAGGAAGTGGTCCATCGTCTCCAGCTGACCAGCACACTCCCCCCTCGGGCAGTTTCGGTCCTGCATGCTTCGGTGCATATTTGCCCTAACATATAATTTACCGTGAAGGGACAGCCAGGCAATGTCCCTGTACTTGTTCGGGAGTCGTCTAGATGAAATAAAGCGCAGGCCCTGCCTCAGCACGGGCCCTGGAGCATCCCTAAGAGTCAGGGGAGATGAGAAATGCTGGGAGCGAACCCGCTCCACCCAGCTCTCCCTCTGCCCCGCCCTTATTTCCTCCCATGTAATGTCCCACAACCGGACCAGCTTTACTAAGGATTTGTAGTAGCCTACCCCCTCCGGGAAACCCTTCCGCAACCTCCCCACCTTCCCCCCTCCCCACCAAGGGCCCCAAAATCCCTCCCACCACTGCACAACACTTTGTGCCCACCCTGGGGCCTCCGGCCCTCCCCCCCGCCCAAGGTTAAACTGGATGAACAGGGAGGAGAATAGCAGGACAGGGTTTACCATCCCCACCCCCCCTTCCTCCCGTGACCGGTAAGTAATATTGCGTTTTACCGGGTTCATCCTGTTGCCCCACAAAAGTTGAAAAAACACGCTGTACAATGAAGTGAAACAGCATTCCGGCAAAAGGCAGATGTAACTCAAGAAGAGAAACATGGGGACTATCTGGGTCTTCAACAACCGGACCCTGTCTGCCATGGACATCCGCCACCCCTTCCAACCAGGGGCGTATCTGCGTGGGGCCTCAGGGGCCTGGGCCCCCGCAGATTTCGCCCTGGCCCCCCCTACCGCTGCCAACCCTCCCCCTCCGTTGCTCGCCTACCTTCGCTGGCGGGGGACCCCAACCCCCGCCAGCCGAGGTCCGCGTCCTCCTGCCGCTGCCGGCTGCCTTTGGTCCTTTCATTTTTCCATTGAAGCTGGCGCGGCGCCGACGAAAAAGTTTCTTTTGAATCTGACGTCGCTGCACGTTGTACGTGCAGGACGTCAGACTCAGAAATTGTTTCTGAGTCTGACGTCCTGCACGTACAACGTGCAACGTGCAGCGACGTCAGATTCAAAAGAAACTTTTTCGTCGTCGGCGGTGCCAGCTTCAATGGAAAAATGAAAGGACCAAAGGCAGCCGGCAGCGGCGGGAGGACGCGGACCTCGGCTGGCGGGGGTTGGGGTCCCCCGCCAGCGAAGGTAGGCGAGCAACGGAGGGGGAGGGTTGGCAATGGCAGCGGCTGGGGGGAGGGGGATCGGCAATGGCGGCGGCAGCGGCGGCGGCGGGGGGGGGGGGCTATAATGTGCCCCCTCACTCTGGCCCTGGCCCCCCCTACCGCCGCAGGTCAGATACGCCCCTGCTTCCAACGATCCACCTTTTCCCTTGCCTCCGATATCTTTTGCTCCCAACTCTCCCGCCCGTAATCCCCCCCCCCAAAATACACTCCCAACACCCGCATTCTTTCAATCCCTGCAGGAAACCCGCCCCCTAGGTTAAATCGCCGTTCCTCTGGACCCACCCACAAGCTAGTACACTTACCCAGGTTTACCCGTGACCCCGATGCCTTGGAATATTCTTCAAGGGTCTCCCGCAGCATCCTCCCCTCCCTCTGGTCTGCCACCCAAACGGTGACATCGTCTGCATAAGCGATGACTCTCAATACGTTCCCTTTGCCAACCTCTACCCCTCTGAGCCCTCCCTCCCCCCCCCCCCCCCCTCCCAGCCTCCGCACCAGGGGATCTATGGCAAAAGCGTACAGCAGGGGGCTCAATGGGCACCCCTGCCGTACCCCTGCCGTGACCCCCACCTCCGCCCCCCTCCATCCATTCACCAGGGGAAAAAATCGCGCCCCAGCATACAACAGTTGCAGTTGTGCGATCCACTCCCCCGGGAAGCCATAGTGATCCAGGACCTTCCACAAGAACTCCCACTGCACTCGGTCGAAAGCCTTGTCCTGGTCCAAGGCCACGACCAACCTACCATCTCCCACCCGGCTATGTTCCAAGCCCTCCCTCACCCAGGCTACTGCCTCCAGCACCCCCCTTCCTGGGACCCCACACCTCTGCGGGACTGCTAGCACTTCACCGGAGACCTTCCTCATGCGAGCATGAAGCATGTGGGCGAAGATCTTCCGGTCGCTGTTCAATAGTGCTATTGGTCGCCAGTTCGCCACGTCTTGAGGATCCTTGCCTTTGCTAAGGAGGACCAATGCTGATCCTCCCATAGACTCTGGCAAGGATCCTCCTGTTCGCGCCTCCTCCCAGAGTTCCAGCAAGAGCGGCGCCAGCTGGTCCCTGAACCGTTGGTAAAACTCCGCCGGAAGTCCATCCGGCCCCGGCGCTGTTCTGCGCCGCAAGGCCCCAATGGCCTCCTCCACCTCACCCAGCGTCCACGGCTGCGTTAAGACCTGAAGATGGGGCCCCCAGTTACCCACCCCCGGGGTCCCCTCAATATATCTTCCCATGGCCTCTGTCCCCAACTGTAGGTCCGAGAAAACCCGCCCAAAATGCGTCCCCACCACCCGCAAAATACCTTCCCTGGATTCTTGGAGCACCCCCCCCCTCATCCCTAAACCCCACCACCACCCTCCTCTCCCTTCGTTCCTTGCAGCAGTCATACGGGTCCGGACCAAGCAGCTTCCCGAAGTCCCGCTCGTAGACGAGGGAAGAGTAGCGGTTGTACTGTACTCTTTCAACCTCCTGCTGCAGTACCTCAATATCCTCCCTCCTCCCCCCCCGGGAAATTAGATTATCCCGTCGCTTTCTCAGGGCGATCCCCAACCGGGTGGCCTCCCTTCCCTCCCGCCTTGCCTGACGGAGAAAAAACCCTCTGGTGCGGTGTTTCAGTACTTCCCACCAGTCCCTGAGGGAAGGGAAGACACCCTGAATGGACACCTGGTCTGCTAGGAATTCCAGGTACTCCTGGTGCAACACCCCCTCCTTCAACCATTTGAGATTCAATCTCCACAACCCTTTCCCTAGCTTGCACGCCCCCCCTCCCCCCAACTCTATCATCACCATCCTGTGGTCAGAGAAATCTACTTCCACCACCCTAGGTGCCTGCCTACATGCCCCTTCCCGAACTAGAAACCGGTCAATTCTGCTCCTAAAGGTGCCCCGTGAAAAGGTGAAACCCTGATTCCCACCACCAAGTGCAATATGTACATCCACCAGCCCTGCTCCTTTCATAATCCCCGCTAGTCGAACCCCATCATAACGTACTTGTGGTGCCCGCCCCCCACTATCCTCTTTCCGTAAGATAGTGTTGAAGTCTCCTCCCCACACCAACTGCCTTGAAGTGTATAGGTAAGGCTTAATTTTGTTGAACAATGCAGACCTTCCCTGTTTGCTTTGCGGTCCATACACATTAATCACCCGCAAGGCCACCCCCCGCAATATTACGTCCAACACCAAACACCTACCAATACCCAGCTCCACCACCCTCTGAATCTCTACTTTATTGGTTTTAAAGAGGACGCCTATCCCCCCATACCTCTCCCCGGCCAGACCCCAAATAGAGGGTCCCCATCTCCAGGCCCTCTTTGCCCGCCGGATGTCCTCTAGCGTCTGCAACCGGGTCTCCTGGAGGAGGAAACAGTCCGCCTCCACAGCAGAGAGGCCATCAAATGCCAAGCTTCTTGCCCTCTGGGAGGCGACACTAGCCACATTAAGTGTGGCGAACACCAATAGCAGTCCCGCCATCAGTCCTCGCTACCACACCCCCCGCCTTCCTGGCTGCCTTCCCTTCTCTCCACACCATCATCCGTGGTCCCTTCCCCTCCACCCTCTTCTTCCTCCTCCGCCCAATCCCGGACCCCTAACTTAAACATCCCTTCCCCCACCCTTGCTTTCTTCCTCCCTATCTTCTTTTTGTCTTCACCCACCTCCCTCCCTCCCTGGGGATCATCAAGCGACCTGCCCCCCTCCTCTCCTCCCTCTTCCACCCCTACTACCTCCTCTTCTTCCACCCTTCCCATCAATCCCGCCTCCGACCCTTCCTCCCTCCCCTCACGGGCCTGCATTACTACATCCTTTCTTACCTTCCTTTCCTCTCCCGCCCTCCCTGCATCAGCCGTCACCTCCCCCGATCCACCCACCTCCCCCCCTACCCTTCCCCCCTCTTTGTCCCTCAAAACCCTCCCCCCCCGTTTCTCTTTCCTCTTACCCGCTGTTCCCCTCACTCCTTCTCCCCTACCTCCCAACCCGTCCTGCCGGCTACCCCCATCCTCTACCTCCTCACCAGCCAGTTCCTCAACCCCTCCCTCCTCTTCCAAACCCCTGAATCTATTCCCTACTTCTATCCCCATTCCCACCCCCCTTCCCACCTTTCCTCTCCGCTGTTTCTTGGACACCCGCGTCCAGCCCTCATCCTCCCCTTCCTGCCGCTTCCGACCCTCCCCCAAGCCCCCCCCTCTACCTGTCCCTGTCCTTCCCTGGACCCTTTCCCTCCCGCCCCGGGAACCTGATCATGGTCTGCTTCCCCTCCCCCCTCCCCCTGACCTGAACCATCCCTATCTATCTCCTCCTCACCCCCATTATGGGAGGCCCAAGGGCAGGCTCGAAATGCATGCCCCAGACCCCCACACAAGTTGCACCGAATAGACATACAGGACTCCGTGGGATGCTCCTTAGACCCGCACTTTCCACACTGCACAACCGGGCATGACATACTAAAATGTCTAAACGACCCGCACTTGTGACACTGCCGTGGCTGCCCCTTATAAAAGCAGAGAATCCGATCCCTGCCGATGAACGCCGAGGAGGGAATGTGCTGGGTGACATGCCCTGCCTGCCTCAGCCTAACCTGCGCACCCCAACCTCCAGCCCACACCCTACTGGGGTCCGGGAGTTTGGACAAGGGGGTACGCAATTCTGCGTACCGTTGTAGCCAGAAGGCCAGGTCCGCCCCTGATAGAGACTCATTTCGAACAAGAAGGGTTACTTGCACCAGGTCGGGTCTGCTGATCGGTACGGCCCGGTAGTTCTTCCAGTCCCCTCTCCCCCGTACCCCTTCGTATCTCTCCCAGAAGACCTCCATGCCTCGCTGGGTTAGAAAGCTGACATCGTATTCTGGTATATTCACCGGATGAATACAGGCATAGAGGTCCTCTGGGAGGAATCCTAGACCAAGGACCAATCTCAGGACCGCATCCCTGCTTGGCATCCCCCCCCTCCCCCACCCATCTCAATTGTACCACATTCCTCCTTTTGGGAACCTGGCCTCCCCCCCACCCCCCTCCCCATCCTTCCCCGCTGCCCCCTACCCCCCTAGTTCCCCTGCGCCCACCTCCTCCACCCACCACCGCCGCAAAGGACGGACCCCCCACCCCACCGTCCCCCCCCTTCTGCAGCGCGGGGACCCCCCCGCTCCTGATGCACCATATCCTCCTTCTCTTGCCTTCCCCGTTTCTCAGCCTCCCTCCCCTCCCTCCCTATCCCTCCCCCCAACATGCCTTGTACCCCTTCAACCAGCAAACCTTGGTCCCCTGCACCCCTCACCCCCCGAGCACTCGTATCCCCTGTAGTCACAGTGTCCATCAGTTCAATGCCTCCTGCAACAGAAACCCTGCCTGTCTCCCTATCGATTTGGTCCATAGGAACTTTGAGAGCAGGTTCCCCTATATAACTGGTCCCCTCCCAGTGCCCCTGCCCCCCTCCCGTCGAATCAACCCCTCCCCCCAGAGCCAACCACCCCGCTGCCTGGCCGGAATCAGAATCCCTAGTACCACCAGTTAAGTTTACTTCTGGTGCGCATGGCAAGGCAAGCACCCCTCCCTCCCGCCCAAAACCTGCTCTCTGGACCGGGTCCCTTTTTCCTCCAACGTTCTGCTCCTTCGGATCCTCCAGCCCCGCTGTTT
The DNA here is from genome assembly GCF_901765095.1 of Microcaecilia unicolor. Lineage (NCBI taxonomy): Eukaryota > Metazoa > Chordata > Amphibia > Gymnophiona > Siphonopidae > Microcaecilia > Microcaecilia unicolor. Next base: position 352,925,824 of record NC_044032.1, on the reverse strand, counting down.
CGCCAAGCGGATGAGGCTTCCCACACTCCAGAAGTGCCTGCCCTCTCACACATGGGGAATCTTCTGGCGCTGCAGCTATTTCCCCTGCCAGCCTTTGTAGCTGTTCTGCAGCCTTTCCTGCTCCCACAGCCCGATTGGCTGGAGCCTCTGCTGCCAGGCTGGTTTGTTGCAAACACTCCTGATCCTCCAGTGCTTTCTTTATCGAGAACCCCTCCTTTTCACCTGCTGTTTGTCCAGCTGCAGCACTCTCTGTCACCAGGTTTTCCTCTGCTAAAACCTCACCATTCTCAGTCTTTGGCAGTGCTGCAGCCTGCCTGGCCGTGACCTCCAGCCCCTCAGTGCTGCGTGGGCGGGGCCTCCCCAGCTGCAATGGAGTCAGTGTTTGTTTGCTGCTGTCAACTCCTGCTGCAGGCAATGGGCACAAAACCTGTGGCTGCAACTGCCTCTGCTGACCTCTTGCTTCTTGCTCAAGTAAGTTCTTCAGTTCTGCTTCCACTGGTGTAGAAAAGAGTCTCTCTCCTGAACTTCCAGCCCCTGTTTCTACAAGATGAAAAGTCTGGGTTTTAAAACTTTTTTCCTGTTCAGTTTTTCCAACCTCAGGTTCCCTTAACGAGCATGCCTCTCCAGCCCCACCTCCAGTCCTGCTTGCTTCAGAAGCTGCCAGAGACTGACTAGCAAGGTACTGCATATACTGTAATGTCTTTTGGGTACTGGGCCCAGGAAGCTCCTCTGGCCCCTGGGTGTTCTGGGGTCCAAGGTCTGAGCTCCTACTCTCCTTCTCTGTTTGCTGTTGTGACTGTTTGAAGGTTGTCGGGGCTTTTCCCCCCAAGGCCATTCTTTCTCTGTTGATGTAAACTTCTCTCAGAGGGTTCCCAGGGCCCTTTTTCAATGCCCCCAGCAAATGTTCTTTCTTTTGAAGAAGCTTGAGTAAACGGGTTACCTCCTTTGTATAAGTCTTGCGGTGCTCCACTGGGGCTAGTTTGCACAGGGCTTTTGCCATTTTAACCCGTTTCCCCAACTCTACCACCTCTTTTTCTGTGCTTTTTATTTTTCTCACCATTTGAATCAGGCCACTGGTCGGGTCCTCTGGATCCTGACTATAGTCTGTGAAATCTTCCTCCTCTGAGGAGTCACTGTCCTCCTCCTCTGACACCGGTAGGGCCTCCCGGCAGATCTCCATTACCTCTGCTCTCTCCTCTCTCTCCTCCGATCTGCTGTTCTCTGGGGCCTCCCCCAGCTCTCTCCCCCCCTCACCTGCTAGATGGCGTGCCACTGTGAGGGGGGTACCGGTCTGGGTTCCTCCCATGGAAGCCTGCACTCTTCGATCCACAGGGCTCCTTTCCCTCCTCTCTGGAGTCCTGCCAGAGAGGGAACTACTTCTCCTGGCCTTCTGGTCCCTGGCCCCAGGAGACCCCCTGGCCTGGGGCTTTCCTGAGGACTGCTCCCCAGGGACCTTCCTCATTTCTGGGGAAGGAGCTAGGCCTCACTCCCTTCCCCCTGGAAGCCTGCAGAGCCTCTGGCAGCACTTCCTCCTCCTTCCAAGTCTCAACAGCAACTAACTTGGAATGCCCTCCCGCGGGAGGTGGTGGAGATGAAAATGGTAACAGAATTCAAAAATGCGTGGGATAAACAAAAAGGAATCCTGTTCAGAAGGAAGGGATCCTCAGAAGTTTAGCGGAGATTGGGTGGCAGAGCCGGTGGTGGAGGGCGGGGCTGGTGGTTGGGAGGCGGGGCCAGTGCTGGGCAGATTTCTATGGTCTGTGCCGTAAGGATGGCAGATACTAATCAAGGTCAGGTATAAACAAAAGGTAGCACATATGAGTTTATCTTGTTGGGCAGACTGGATGGACTGTGCAGGTCTTTCTCTGCCGTCATCTACTATGTTACTATGATATGGCATCACACAAGTCTGAGAAAACTTGAGCCACACAAAGCCCAACCAACCACACTGAAGCATTATCTTGAGCTGCAAGTTGCTGGTCACCGATTGAAATCAGTGGCCCAGGAGCCTCAATCAAATGGTTTCCTACTTCAAAATGAAGCATTTTGCATGTGAAGCAGAAAAAGAAAACAAACCAAGTTCTACCTTATGGAAGGGCCTGCAACATTTTGGAAAGACTTGTTCAAGGACTGAATTATGAAATCACTTCAAAATCCATCAATGGATCTTGGCAGAGATCATGTCATGCAACAGATCATCTTACCATTTCCCTGAATTCTTAGATCTGAAATGTTGCTGTAATAAATCACTTTGCCTAATTATCTATGGTGAAGCCCCGGGATACATGACAGACCTAATCGACCTACCAACTAGAAACACATCCAAATCAACACGAATGTACCTAAATCTGCACTACCCAAGCTGCAAAGGACTCAAATACAAATCTACTTACGCATCCAGTTTCTCCTACATAAGCACACAACTGTGGAACGCATTACCAAAAGCCTGGAGAGTCTCAACACCGTGCGGGCCTATCTGGAGGCCACTGGATGTCAGTGCTATGACAGTTTTTACCGTCTGGCAGACGTAATCTATGGAACTCACAGACACAAGAGTGTACAGAGGACTATGACTGATTTAACGTCAGTTAAAGGAGACTGTATACTGTACGTATAATAAACAGTACTGTACATATGTTTATCAGATGTCAAGCTTCTTTGGGTCACAACGGTTAAGTGCACTCTCTGGTTAACTGCATGTATTTCTTTGGCCCAGACCCTTGCACTTAAGCAGATTTCACTGTATGTATATATATATATATTTTTTTTTTTTTTTTTAGATACTCATTATAAACAGCTAGCATGTTAAACTCTTTTCTCCCGCATTGTGTTTCCTTTCTGACCCTTGTTTTGTATGAATGGGGAAGCTGTGCTCCTAACTGATTACTTGGTACCCTAATCTTCTTTGTTTTGCAAGCTATTAATTAGTTTTCTTAGGACAAGTATAGGACTTTATTTTTACTACTCTGCACTGTTGAAAAATTGGATGCTGATGTAATTTTTATTTTTCCCTAATTTGTTTTCCCATAAATGAGGTTTGCCTATTTAATGATTTTTAAGCAGAGGCTTGTTTGTAACACCCCTGGTTACCCAGCAAATCACAATGGTAAAAATTTAAAATTATGTTTTGAATTGTATGGAGAAAATTTGTGAAGAATTTGGAAGAAATCTCTCAGTCATTTTAGGAAAAATTTATGTAAAAGGTTATAGAGATGTTCCAGCAAATGAGGTCTGTGTAAAGTGAATATATGTGGAACTGTTTGAACAGGGATATGTATATGAATTATGATATACTCTTTTGGGAACAGCCAGCATAACCATTGATTTTATTGTGACTTAAATATAACTACAACTGTGTAAAGCACAAAATCTGACAACAGCCTTGGTTTCTGGACTTTTGTTAATTTATTACCTCAGGCCCATAGGAGCCAACTTTTCAAAATTATTGGGGGTGCTAAGCCCAATGAAAATAACCCCTCCCTGGACACATACAAGGAATTTTCTCAATATTGGGGGTGCTCAAGCATCCACAGCACCCACAGAGTAGGCTCCAATGCTCAGGCCTAACCAACTATGAGGTCCTCATTCTTTTGCTCTGTTTAATTCCTTTATTGTTTTGAGTCATGTTGCAGATTCAAAGCACTCTTATTTACTCTAAGTTGATGCCGTCCAGAAACAGCATAACATCTCCCATGTGATACCCTGACTGTGTGAGCCATGCCAGCGTTGCAGTTGTGTACAGACCATTTATTTTTTGTCTATTAGATTGTAAGCTCTTTGAGCAGGGACTGTCTTTCTTCTATGTTTATGCAGTGCTGCGTACGCCTTGTAGCGCTATAGAAATGCTAAATAGTAATTTCAGCTCTGGCCCACCCACCCAAGCGCACAGACACTGCCCGCCCACTTTTCCTCCAAGCCCGCGCCAGCACCAGCTCCCATTGCCGGCCACTGCTGCTTTTCCTATTGAGCAGCAGGGCCGGCGCTACAAAAAGAAGAAGCACTCAGCTGACTGAGCTGAGCGCTAACGACAAAAAAAGTTGAAAAAAAAAAGCGTGGCACCTCCGCAGGCAGCCTTGAGGCATTGGCTGCTGGCTCTGCAGGCTCCTCCCGTCTCTTACATCACTGCCCCTGCGTCGCTCCAGGGGCAGTGACGTAAGAGATGGGAGGAGCCTGCAGAGCCAGCAGCCAGTGCCTCAAGGCTGCCTGCGGAGGTGCCGCACTTTTTTTTTTCAACTTTTTTTGTCATTAGTGCTCAGCTCAGTCAGCTGAGCGCTTCTTCTTTTTGTAGCGCTGGCCCTGCTGCTCAATAGGAAAAGCAGCAGTGGCCGGTAATGGGAGCTAGGGCTGGCGCTGACGAGCCTGAATCGGGAGAGGAAAAAAGCAGATGGAAGGATGGGGAGAGAAAGAGGGAAAAAGCAGATGGAAGGATGGGGAGAGAGAGGGAAAAAGCAGATGGAAGGATGGGGAGAGAAAGAGGGAAAAAGCAGATGGAAGGATGGGGAGAGAAAGAGGGAAAAAGCAGATGGAAGGATGGGGAGAGAATGAGGGAAAAAGCAGATGGAAGGATGGGGAGAGAATGAGGGAAAAACAGATGGAAGGATGGGGAGAGAAAGAGGGGAGATGGATGAAAGGATGCAGAGAGAAAGGGGAGAGACTAGAAGGATGTGGAGAGAGAAGGGACACTGAACAGAAAAGGGTAGAGAGATAGAGAGACACTGGTTAGAAGGAGGTAGAGAGACACATTAGATGGAAGGATCAGGAGAGAGGGTAGATGGGTGGAAGGATGGGGCGAGAAAGAGGGAGACCTGGATGGAAGGGTAGGGAGAAAGAGGTGACGCTGGATGGAAGAATGCAGAAAGAAAGAGGGGAGACTACTGGAAGGATGGGAAGAGAGAGGGGAGACTGGAAGGATGGGGAGAGAAAGAAGAGAGCTGCTGGATGGAAAAGGAGAGTAGTGAAAGACTGGAGAATAAGAGGAAGGGGCATGGGGAGAACAAGGGTGAGAAAAAGATGAAAAGCCATAAGTAGATGAAGGAAATTAAAGAATGGATAGTAAGAATGAATTAAATCTGGACAGAGAGAGAGAGAGAGAGGCAGAAAAATATTGAAGAAAGCAAAGAGAGAAAAAGGGATAGAACTCTTTCATATGAGGAAATGTTAGAAAAGTTAGGGCTCTTCAGCTTGGAAAAGAGATGTATGAGTGGAGATATGATTGTGGTCTATAAGTGGTGTAGAATGAGTAGAAGTGAATCGATTTTTTACTCGTTTAAAAAGTATAAAGACTTGGGGATACTCAAGTAAGTTACATGGAAATATTTTTTAAACAAATAGGAGGACATATTTTTTCACTCAACGAATAGTTAAGCTCTGGAACTCTTTGCCAGAGGATGTAGTAACAGTGGTTAGCTTAGCTGGGTTTAAAAAAAAGGTTTGGACAAGCTCCTGGAGAAAAGGTCCATAGCCTGCTATTGAGATAGACATGGGAAGCAACTGCTTGTCCTGGGATTGGTAGCATGGAATGTTGCTACTATTTGGGTTTCTGCCATATACTTGTGACCTGGCTTGGCCACTGTTGGAAAGAGGATACTGGGCTAGATAGACCATTGGTCTGGTCCAGTATGACTGTTCTTATGTTCTTATTGTGACTGCCACATCAGTGCTGTTCCACTAGCCCCCCTAAAAAAAAAAAAAAAAATAGTGCCGCCCTAGGTGAATGCCTAGTCTGCCTAATGATCAGTCTGATCCTGAGACCACCTGCATATTCAACGAGTGGTAATGCCTGGCCCTAATGTCCCTTTAGGCCCTCTCATCCTGCCCAGATGGTCTCAGGGCCAGATGAATTCAATTTTTAGCCCACACTGAAGGAAACTCAACTATATCATAAAAGTCTTTCATAGTTTGTTTTCTCCGCTTTCAGTAATATGGAAGGATGATGTAGTCATGTAGGCTTCTGAGCAGAGTTCACAGGAAGAACCCTATGCAGTAGCAGATGTTGTGATTCTTGTACTGACCCCAGTAACATGCAGGAAACTGCCTGTTGCAAGGAAGGCCAAGGCTGTGGTGACCTTCACATTCATTAAAGCATGGCTCTTTCAGACTTGGGCTTCAAGCTCATAGATGCCAGCAATGGTGGGTTACCAAAGCAGTATGTCTGGAATACTTCCACCTCTGTAAACTGTAAAAAACAAAACTTCCTTATGGCTTGTACTCCTTACGGGGCCTGTACCTCTGTCTCCTGTACTGGGCATGCGGCTTTGGCTGGACCTGCTGTTGTCTCTCCTTAGCCTCCTCCTCACCAGTGTCATTCTCCTGTCCTGCATGTTCAAATAATGCCACCACATGGCTCTGGGAATTGCAGAATGTAGGCTGAAAACCACAAAGTGGGAGCTATGCTTCAAAACCGCCAAAGTTCTCCTTGGATATTCAAAGCACAGCAAGAAAAAGGCTGAAAAAACAGTCCTAAATAAATAGTTATCAATTGACTGTCATGGCTGCCCTGAATACTGGTATTGTCTGCATATCCTCTGGCTATAATCCCAGAATTATTAAAAATTTGGGGTAAATAATATCTACTAGAGTATAAATATTTTAACTAACACTCACAGTACTCACACTTCAACTCTGTAATCAAATTTACATATACAATAAAATTTATTCAGTTGCATTATGTGGATATGTACAAACTTCCAATATATCTCAACCAGGATGCGTTAAGAACATATTAAAAGCTGACGTATTGGTGGTTTCCTCAACAGCCTGTCTCTAGCTCAACGCTACAATGTGGCCAGGAAGTAGCTAATGCAGCGGAGTGAGGAGAGTATGATCCTCCTTGTCGTTGACTTTGTGATTTCCACCATTTCTACTATTGTTCTGAATATGCGATTACCAGTAATTTACTGAGGACATGGACTGCTATGCATTTGTATAACGTATGGTGTGAAGAGTGAGGGTTACCTCAAATGTATATTAAATATTGCAGTGTCATGAAACTTTTATTTCTGTATGCAAATTGACCCATGGACCCAAGTTTTAATAAAAAAGCTCAGGCTCTACACACTAATTCTGCCTTGCCATAGATTCTGTGACTGGTTGCAGGGGGCCTGGCTATTGTGGGGTGGGTCCCTCAGTGCTCAACCCACCCCTAAATAATGGCTTTAGCATTTGAGTCCCAGCACCTTTTTTGTTAGAAAAACCACACTGGCCGGGACTCTCATAATGGTTGGCAGACTGGTCTTGGGATCTTCACAACTTATCTCTGGTGTCTAAAATGAATGGTGAGAATGATTTGATATATATGAGTGTCATGAGCGATTGTGAATGGTTGGTGAACTAGTAGACAAGGAATACTGAGATGTCTTTGGGAAGTTTGTACATATCCACATAATGCAACTGAATACATTTTATTGTGTATGTAAATTTGATTACAGAGTTGAATTGTGAGTACTGTGAGTGTTAGTTATAATCCCAGAATTCCACAAAGTTACTTGATACCTACCAGCAGTCAAGAATGATATTCGGACAGCCGCCAGCAGCTGAATATTACACATACCAGATATTTATGTATTTTATTTGTTACATTTGTATCCCACATTTTCCCACCTATTTGCAGGCTCAATGTGGCTTACATAATACTGTAGAGGCGTTCGCCATCTCCGGCGGAGAAACAAGTACAAACAGTTATAGTGGTCAAAGAAGGTTCACGTGTTATAGACATGTTGGGGATTCGTAGAGAGGAAGAGTTTTGCAATGTCTTTTTAGGCTTTGGTTTCATTGTGTTGCAAGGTTTAGGCATCTGGGTTGGGTTGACGGGGTATGCCTTTTTAAACAGGTTAGTTTTTAATGATTTCCGGAAGTTTAGGTGGTCGTACGTTGTTTTCATGGCTTTTGGTAGTGCGTTCCATAGTTGTGTGCTGATGTAGGAGAAGCTGGATGCATATGTTAGTTTGTATTTGAGTCCTTCGCAGCTTGGGTAGTGGAGATTTAGGTATGTTCGTGCTGCTCTGATTGTGTTTCTTGTTGGTAGGTCTATGAGGTCTGTCATGTAGCCTGGGGCTTCACCATAGATAATTTTATGGACCAGGGTGCAGATTTTGAAAGCAATACATTCTTTGATTGGTAGCCAGTGTAGTCTTTCTCGGAGGGGTTTGGCGCTTTCGAATCGCGTTTTCCCAAATATTAGCCTGGCTGCTGTGTTTTGAGCGGTTTGAAGTTTCTTTATGAGTTGTTCTTTGCATCCCACATATAGTCCATTGCAGTAGTCTACATGGCTTAGTACTATTGTTTGTATCAAATTGCGGAATGTTTCCCTCGGAAAGAATGGTTTTACACGTTTGAGTTTCCACATTGAGTGGAACATTTTCTTTGTTGTAGAGTTAACTTGGCTCTCAAGTGCGAAGTTGCGGTCAATAGTAACGCCAAGGATTTTCAGGCTGTCTGAGATAGGGAGGGCGTGATCTGGAGTGCTTATGTTTGTGGGTTTGTACGTATTATGTTGGGATGAGAGGATGAGACAGTGTGTTTTATCTGTATTGATGCAGTTATCTAGATAACAGTAGACTTTATCTTGCTGCCTAAGTTTTTTGAATATTGACCCCTCTGATTTTAGCCAGGAAGGTCAGCAAACATTTGAAACTTTGATGAAACATAAATAGATGCCATCTCCTTCCTATGTTTTATCATGTGTGCAGAAATATCCTGAAAGATCACATTTTGCCCTCCATAGTTTAATATCCCTTTAGTATAACAAGCCATGTAAATGTGTTTTGCCCACAAAATTAAATACTCATGCTATTATGAGTGTATGGCTTATTATCTTAACTTGGTTACTCCATTCTATGAAATCTGTCAAAATTGGTATCACTTTTGAGACGTATTCAGATCTCATTACTGTGTTAGCAACTGGAATAGCTCTGGAAAAGTCACTGGAAAGGCTCTCAGGGACTAGTCCCAAGACACCACAAACTATAATGTTATTTTATCTGCTATCTTCTCCATTATCAATTTGTTTTGATTTTCAAAATCTTATATTTTGTTTCTGAAGCTTTTAATAGAGACTTATAAAGCTAACTTTGCCCTCAGCTAAAATAATTTATTATCTGAGTTCTATAAACTGCTAGACGGTGGTGCCTATTACATAAGTATTGCCATACTGGGAAAGACCAAAGGTCCATCAAGCCCAGCATCCAGTTTCCAACAGTGGCCAATCCAGGTCACAAAGACCTGGCAAGATCCCAAAAAAGTACAAAACATTTTATATTGCTTATCCCAGAAATAGTGGATTTTTCCCAAGTCTATTTAATAATGGACTTTTCCTTTAGGAAGCCGTCCAAACCTTTTTTTAAATTCCACTAAGCTAACCGCCTTTACCACATTCTCTGGCAACGAATTCCAGAGTTTAATTACACGTTGTAGCTTCATCGCATGCCCCCTAGTCCTAGTATTTTTGGAAAGCGTAAACAGACGCTTCACATCTACCCGTTCAACTTCACTCATTATTTTATAGACCTCAATCATATCTCCTCTCAGCTGCCGTTTCTCCAAGCTGAAGAGCCCTAGCTGCTTTAACCTTTCCTCATAGGGAAATTGTCTCATCCCCTTTATCATTTTTGTCACCCTTCTCTGCACCTTTTCTAATTCCACTATGTCACAACTGTCAGGAAGTCCGGAGTAGTGAGCCCTTGGACCACTGCCAGTGACCGGCAGCAGTAGGTGAACCACCCAAACAGGAAGCGAGGCTGAACACAGACAGGCTGGTACAAGCAGGACCAGAACTAGCAAGATTGGAACTGAAGCTGTTGGTAGGCTGGGCTGGAATAAGCAGACTGGAATAGGATTCAGGATTCTCGAACAGGCTTGGCTGGAACCAGATGCTGGAATGGACTTGGCTTGGCTGGAACCAGATGCTGGACTCTCAGAGTTCAGAATTCTCAAATAAGCTTAGCTGGAACAGGATTCAGGATTCTCAAACAAACAGGATTCAGGATTCTCACACAAGCTTGGCTGGAACAGGATTCAGGATTCTCAAACAAACAGGATACAAGCAGGGTCAGAACTAAAACTGAAGGCTGGCAGGGCAGACACAAGCAGGAAGGGAACTGAAGCTAAAGACAAACATGGCAGACACAAACTGGAAGGGAACTGAAGCTAAAGACAACAAGTCAAGAACTAGCAGGACTGGAACTGCAACAAACACACACAGACGAAAGCTCATTGGAAGACCTCTGTTGCAAAGGCAAGTCTGAAAGTTTCCAGGTGCTTAATAAAGGCAATTACAGATGAGGTCACAGGTGAGGCTTGGCAGCAGGAACACCAGGGGCCAGGGCAAGTCTGGAGTGCTGGAACACCAGGACTGGAATGAACTCTGGAACATGTCTGGGAAACAGGAAGAAGGCAGTCCACAGCAGCCATAGGGCCTGGTCACCCGAAGGCGAGGTGAGTGTAAGCATGGGATACAGTCACAACCGTGACACACTATATCTTTTTTGAGATGCGATGACCAGAATTGAACACAATATTCGAGGTGCGGTCGCTCCATGGAACGATACAAAGGCATTATATCATCCTCATTTTTGTTTTCCATTCCTTTCCTAATAATACCTAACATTCTATTTGCTTTCTTAGCCGCAGCAGCACACTGAGCAGAAGGTTTTGAGTTTTATCCAATTTTTTTAAATCTTAAATAACTTTAATATCTTTAATAACCCCAGGATCTCTTTAATTAAGTTCCCAACTGTACGTATGATACCACTGTCAGATATGGTGACTACTTTTAACCTCATCCTTTTCCAACCATTTTTACACTTATCTTGGTACAGAGAGGATTTCTCCATACATGCCTCTACATTTTTATTTTTCTGTTTAGGATTGTTAGGTTCGGTTGTTTTATTTGCTTTTGATCTAGTACAGTTCCTTCTAATCTTTTTGCTCTTTTGAACTTTCAACTCAATTAGAATCCATTTCTGGTGGGCTCAACTCTTCATTTGCCATTTCCCAGCAAAAGCAGTTTTCCCCTATTTAAATCTCCCCCTCCCAACCACCACCAGCAAGGACATAAACCCCAATTCCTTCTGAAACTTGGCTAATGTGGACCCTTAAGTCTGGTCAGTAGCAGTGGCGTAGCCAGACTGCTAATTTTGGGTGGGCCTGAACCCAAAGTGGGTGGGCACAAAATTTTCTCTCTACCCCCCCCCCCCCCCCCCCCCAGCAAAATGTAGTCACACTCAGATGCATTTGTCACACAGGGTAAAGTGCTGCTTTTCAGTGCATCAGATTTCAAACAATTTATTTAATAGCCTTAACACCCTTTTCAGTGAGCTTTCAGAGGCCAAAACCTCCTGCCTCAGGTCAGTATAATGCTGTTACGGTATCCTCTCCTGACCTAAGGAAGGAAGTATTGGTCTCTGAAACTTTATTAACACCATATTACTTTATCCTAAATTAAAAATAAAATTATTTTCTTTACCTTCGTTGTATGGCCATTTACTTTTTCTCATTGTGTTGCTCCCAGTCTCTAGATTCTGCTTTCCTTCGTTTTCACTTGACTCTTCTGCCAGGGTTTCCTGGCCATTTGTCATTTTTCTCTCCTTTTTCTTTGCTTTCTTCAATATTTTTCTGCCTCTCTCTGTGTCCAGATTTAATTCATTCTTACTATCCATTCTTTAATTTCCTTCATCTACTTATGGCTTTTCATCTTTTTCTCACCCTTGTTCTCCCCATGCCCCTTCCTCTTATTCTCCAATCTTTCACTACTCCCCCTTTCCATGCAGCAGCTCTCCTCTTTCTCTCCCCATCCTTCCAGTGTCTCCCCTCTCTCTCCCCATCCTTCCAATAGTCTCCCCTCTTTCTTTCTGCATCCTTCCATCCAGTGTCACCTCTTTCTCCCTACCCTTCCATCCAGCGTCTTCCCTCTTTCTCTCCCCATCCTTCCACCCATCTACCCTCTCTCCTGATCCTTCCATCTAATGTCTCTCTCCCTCCTTCTAACCAGTGTCTATCTCTCTACCCTTTTCTGTTGTGTCCCTTCTCTCTCCACATCCTTCCACTCTCCCCTTTTTTTCTGCATCCTTTCATCCATCTCCCCTCTTTCTCTGCCATCCTGCCATCTGTTTTCCCTCTTTCTCTCCCCATCCTTCCATTTTCCCTCTTTCTCTGCCATCCTGCCATCTGTTTTCCCTCTTTCTCTCCCCATCCTTCCATTTTCCCTCTTTCTCTGCCATCCTCCCATCTGTTTTCCCTCTTTCTCTCCCCATCCTTCCATTTTCCCTCTTTCTCTGCAATCCTCCCATCTGTTTTCCCTCTTTCTCTGCCATCCTCCCATCTGTTTTCCCTCTTTCTCTCCCCATCCTTCCATTTTCCCTCTTTCTCTGCCATCCTCTCAACTGTTTTCCCTCTTTCTCTCCCCATCCTTCCATTTTCCCTCTTTCTCTGCCATCCTCCCATCTGTTTTCCCTCTTTCTCTCCTCATCCTCCATTTCCCCTCTTTCTCTGCCATCCTCCCACCTGTTTTCCCTCTTTCTCTGCCATCCTCCCATCTGTTTTCCCTCTTTCTCTCCCCATCCTTCCATTTTCCCTCTTTCTCTCCCCATCCTGCCATCCATTTTCCCTCTCCCATTCAGGCCCACCAGCCCCAGCTCCCATTGCCGGCCACTGCTGCTTTTCCTGATGAGCAGCAGGGCCGGCGCTACAAAAAGAAGAAGCGCTCAGCTGACTGAGCTGAGCGCCAACGCGTCGCTAACCCGACGAAGAAAAAAATGTTTTAAAAAAAACGCGGCACTGCAGGCAGCCTCGAAGCATTGGCTGCTGGCTCTGCAGGCTCCTTCCGTCTCTTACGTCACTGCCCCTGCTTCGCTACAGGGGCAGTGATGTAAGAGACGGGAGGAGCCTGCACAGAGCCAGCAGCCAATGCTTCGAGGCTGCCTGCGGTGCCGCATTTTTTTAAAAACATTTTTTTCTTTTCCTTAGCGACGCGTTGGCGCTCAGCTCAGTCAGCTGAGCGCTTCTTCTTTTTGTAGCGCCGGGCGCCGGCCCTGCTGCTCATCAGGAAAAGCAGCAGTGGCCGGCAATGGGAGCTGGCGCTGGCGCTGGGCGGGCCTGGGCTGGAATTGGGTGGGCCTGGGCCCACCCAGGCCCACCCGTAGCTACGCCCCTGGTCAGTAGTCAGTGGTGTGCTGGAGCTGGCTCTCACGGGCTCGCGAGAGCCATTTGTTAAGTTTTTAAGAATTTTGGGAGCCGTTTATTAAAGTAGGCCTCCCCATGGCTACTTTAACAACTGACTCCCAAAATGTGGGCTTGGGCCCCCTCCTGAATTCTCTTTTACTTTGCTGGCAGTGATGCTGGCCCCACCAGCCAAGTAAATAGACTGCTGCTGCTCCCTGCTCCTTGTTTCTGACTCTGAGCATCAGGCTGGGACTTTTCATGCAAGCGCAAGAAGGTTCCATCATGCTGCTCAGAGCCAGAAACAAGCAGCAGAGAATGGTGGCAGTCCATTTATTGGCTGGTGGGGCTCGGCAAATGTATGTCTCGCGTGCCTGTACAAGGGAGGGGAGAGAGAGGCATGTATTCCCCCTCCCCCCAAATTTCAGGGCCAGCTGTGCCCGGAGAGAGAGCCCGTTGTTAAAAATTTACCAGCACACCCCTGTCAGTAGTTGTCTCCATTCTGCACTCTCCTAGTCTTCTCCCAGGAGTTATGAATGGCACCTTCCCAATATATTTTTAGCCCTAACTGACATGAGGAATGGCCTAGTGGTTAAAGCACTGGCCTTGGCATCCAAAGGTGGCAGGTTCAAATCCCACTGCTGCTCCATGTGATCTTGGGCAAGTCACTTAACCCTCCCTTGCCTCAGGTAAAAACTTAGATTGTGAGCCCTCCAGGGACAGGGAAATACCCAATGCAGCTGAATGTAACTCACCTTGGGCTACTACTGAAAGAGGTGTGAGCTAAATCTAAATAAATAAGGGTCCTTTTATCAAGCTGTGGTGGCATTGACAAACAGGTTTGCAGCACACTGAGGCCCCCTTTTACGGTAGCAGGTGCAGGGTTACCATATGGCTCCAGAAAAAGGAGTACATAACAGGTACATAACAGGGGCAAATGAAGTTTGTAAGCCCTTGTAGTACCTTTAATTATGCTATTTCTCATTTTTTATAGGGGATTGTCCTTGAGACAGCCCATGGAAGGGCGAAACATGTGTGTCGGACGTTTTAACCCCCTGAGCCAGATATATTCAAAAAAGATGAGTATTTAGAGTCATACTTATGTTTAAAGCAAAGTGATATTTATTGTTAAAAATAAGTACATTTGAAAATAAGGTAATTGGATGAGCCAATGAAGAGCTAGATGCTGGATACATTGCTTCTCGCAGGTATTAGCAATGAGTGCCGCTGAGGTTCCCAAAAGCTAATTGAAATAATAAAAGTGCAAAGTGGAAGAGCTAAGAATAACGTGTGGTGAAATTCAAGTGTTGGATTTGGAGCTGTTTGGAAATAGTTGTCCAGAAAAAGGAGGACAGATTGAGCGAGTCTGGATTTTACTTGCATTGGTTTCAATGGAAGCAAAACCCGGACTGGATCAATGTATCCTCCTTTTTCTGGAGCCATATGGTAACCCTAGAAAGGATTTATTTTTTAACAGAAATGGCCATGCGGTAAGGGGAGCCCTTACCGCTTGCCATTTAGGAAGCGGTAAGGGCTTCTGCGCTTACCTGGCATTAACCGGGCAGTGTGCAGTCCTGCCTGATTACCACCGGGTAAGCCTCAGCTTTAAAAAAATAAATTATTTTTGGAGCACTGGAAATGGCACACGGCACACACCAGCACTACTGCGGTAGCCTGGCAGTAGAGTCATTTGCTGTCTGCCGTTGCCATGGTAGCCCTACCCTGGGTTTGTAAAAGGGTCCTGAAGGGAATAGAAAACCTGATTAAGGAGTTGAATCCACTGCAGTATCTTTCCCAAAGTTGCCTTTAAATTTATTTTATTTTTATTTATCAATGCAGCAGGTGTACGAGGCAACATACAACATTGTAGAAACATACCAAATCCTATATAATAAAATGCACCTCCAACATTCTGAAGCTGACTGCATGGCTGAGGCATTCCTGCTCTCTGTATCCATCTCCTGAATTGACATCACGTACTTCCGGGTTCGTCACAAGCAGAAGTGACCAACCACACGAGGTTTCTTGGCTTCAGAATGTTGGAGGTGCATTCTATTAAATAGGATTGGTCAGTTCCTTGAAGCACAGCCAGAGCTCAGCGTCCTGCACAGTAACACTCAGACAACAGAGCGAGAGGGGGGGGGGGCTGACACCAGAGACGGGGGGGGGGGGGGGAGGTATCTCTGTCACACACACACTATGTCTCTCATACACACTCTCTCTCTCACAGTCAATGTCTTTCTCTCCCTAACTCTCACTCACTCTCTCTCACACACTCTATGTCTCACACTGTATCACATTCACTCTCTATGTGTCACACAGTCACTCACACACTCTCTTGGTCTCATACACTCAGTCTCACAGAGTCTGTGTCTCACACACACTCTCTCGCACACACACTGTATCTGTGTGAAACACACTCTCTCTCACACTGTCTCACATACACACTTGCACACACTCTCATTCTCACACACACACTCTCTTCTCTGACACACTTGCACCCAGACTCACTCTCTCTCTCACACACACACTCGCACATTCACTCTCTCTCTCACACACAGTCACTCTCACATACACTCTCTCAAACATACATGCTCCGAGGAAAACCTTGCTAGCACCCATTTCATTTGTGTCAGAAACAGGCCTTTTTTACTAGTAGACATATAAAAGAACCTATAACAAACGATAATTAATACTAGCAACTACAATCAAGAGCATGCAGCCTCTGTGGTGGGACTCTTATCCAGAGGACCAGTCCAAGACTCCACACATCTTACTGACTTTCCCCACCCCCCCTATTACCCAACATCACACACCAAAGTTTGCCTTTAATACCACTCTTTAACTAGAATGCAGTAGGCTCATATTAGCCCTCTCCTCGAGTCACTTTACTGGCTTCCTATCCGTTTCTGCATCCAGTTCAAACTCCTCTTATTGACCTATAAGTGCATCGACTCTGCAGCTCCTCAGTACCTCTCCTCTCTCATCTCTCCCTACATTCCTCCCCGGGAACTCCGTTCACTGGGTAAATCTCTCTTATCTGCACCCTTCTCCTCCACCGCTAATGCCAGACTCCGTTCCTTTTACCTTGCTGCACCATATGCCTCGAGTAGACTTCCTGAGCCGGTACGTCAAGCTCCATCTCTGGCCGTCTTCAAATCTAAGCTAAAAGCCCACCTTTTTGATGCTGCTTTTAACTCCTAACCCTTATTCAGGATTCCTTTACATGGGATAAACATAAAGGAATCCTGTTCAGAAGGAATGGATCCTCAGAAGCTTAGCGGAGATTGGGTGGCAGAGCTAGTGGTTGGGAGGTGGAGCTAGTGCTGGGCAGACTTCTACGGTCTGTGCCCTGAAAATGTCAGGTGCAAATCAAGGTCAGGTATACACATAAAGTAGCATATATGCCAAGCAACCTAAAAGCGACCTATGAACTGACCAACTTCCGCAAACTATTAAAGACCCATCTCGACAAGATATACCACAAAGATCAAAACATGTGAAATTCCCACATATATCTAGAAATGTTAAGAATGCCTTTTGTTATATCACTATCATGTATTCCATTACCATGTAACCCAAAATCCTTCTGTAACACCAAATGTCAATTCTCTCTCATTTCCACTATCCATGATGTATTGTAAGCCACATTGAGCCTGCAAAGAGGTGGAATAATGTGGGATACAAATGCAATAAATAAATAAATAAAATCTTGTTGGGCAGATTGGATGGACCGTACAGATCTTTCTCTGCCGTCATCTACTATGTTACTATGTATTCACTTGTATTTTATCATCTTCACTTTAATATTCCCTTATCTCTTATTTGTCCTGTCTGTCCTAATTAGATTGTAAGCTCTGTTGAGCAGGGACTGTCTCTTCATGTTCAAGTGTACAGCACTGCGTACGTCTAGTAGCGCTATAGAAATGATAAGTAGTAGTAGCTGCTGCTTTTTCTCCCTCCCGAGGCTTGAGCACACCACCTCCAAGGCATTTCTAGACTTGACCAACCCTGACAGATGGGTATCTGAATCCATACTCCCCTACACCATGGTATTGCAGCCTTAGTAATGGGGACAGTACATTTCTACTACTACTACTACTTATCATTTCTATAGCACTACAAGACATACACAGTGCTGTACACTTGAACCACTGGCATAGCTAAATGGGGCCATGGGGGCCTGGACCCCCGTAGATTTGGCCCTGGACTCCCCTGCCGCCAACCCTCCCCCGCTGTCGCCTACCTTTGCTGGCAGCGGACCCCAACCCCCGGCAGCTGAGGTCCTCTTCTTCCAGCACAAGGCTTTGTTCTGTTTCTGTGAGTCAGACTCACAGAAACAGAACAAAGCCTTGCGCCGGAAGAAGAGGACCTCGGCTGGCGGGGGTTGGGGTCCCCCGCCAGCAAAGGTAGGTGACAGCGGAGGAGGGTTGGCGGTGGGAGAGGGGTCGAGAGGGTCGTCAGCAGGGGGGAATCAAAGTTGTTGGTGGCGGCGGCGGGGGGGGGGGGGAGTCGGCAGCACCGGGGGCTGCTAAAATGTGCCCCCTCACCTCGGGGTCTGGACCCCCCTCCCGCCGAAATCTGGCTATGCCCCCCTGACTTGAACATGAAGGCACAGTCCCTGCTCAACAGAGGTTACAATCTAATTAGTACAAACAGGACAAATAAGAGATAAGGGAATTACTAAGGTGGGAATGATAAAATTTGGGCACTGAACGAGTAAGGGTTAGGAGTTAAAAGCAGCATCAAAAAGGCGGGCTTTTTGCCTAGATTCGAAGAAGGACAGAGATGGAGCTTGACCTACCAGCTCAGGAAGTCTATTCCAGGCATATGGTGCAGCAAGATAAAAGGAACGGAGTCTGGAGTTAGCGGTGGAGAAGTTATTTCCTGGTATTCTACAAACAGTTTACCTTTCTTAGGGTTATTACCTAAAATAATTAACAATGCAGGCACTTTGCAGTATTTGAACTCACTGGATTGACTCTAATATTCAACCTTACACCCCCCCCCCCCCCCCAAAAAAAAAATAATAATAATTTTGTAAAGCCCACTCTATGAAAATGACTATTACAGTCTGACAACACTACATGTGTACATTGATGAAAAATACAGATCATTTCTGGTGTCATGTGTACCTTCCAAAAACCTCACGTGTCCTCAGTGCTCTGTGTTCAAAGACTCACCTTCTGATAGGACAATCTTCTCTTCTGTCACCAAAGGGCCTTGTAAAATGATGTCCATTTCCCTGTGAATTGAAATTGTAAATTAAGAGTTTGAGGTTTTATAGTGCATGCAGAACTTTAAACTGCATCTGTACAGCAGCCACCTTTCTGGACTTCATATGTTTACCACAAAGGTATGCATTATGGACTGAGCTCTGACATATAAAAAAGTGGTAAGAATTACTCTTAAACAGTAGTAGTGAATTTTATTTATTTATTTACTGCATTGGTATCTCACATTTTCCCCACTTTATGGCAGGTTCAATGTGGCTTACATATTGCTAAAAAATTTAGATTTGTAGAAGTCTAGCACATAATACAGAAGTACAATAAATGCTTAGGTTGAATATATTAGCATATTGTGAGAGAAATTAATATTATTGTTTTCCATTTCTGAACTTTTCGTGATGTATGGTGGTGTGGGATTAGGCAGACCCAGGGAGGAAAGACTTCTTCAGAAGATGTGTTTCAGGTTTTTTCTGAATTGTAGGTAGTTTTCTGTGAGTTTCAAAATACTTGAGCGCGCCGTTCACAGCCGCTGCCTTGATTTTCTCTCCTCTCATGCCATCCTCGATCCACAATCCGGTTTTCGCCCTCTACACTTGACAGAAACAGCACTCTCTAAAGTCTGTAATGACCTGTTCCTTGCCAAATCCAGAGGCCACTACTCCATCCTCATCCTCCTCGATCTATCCGCCGCTTTTGACACTGTCAATCATGATTTACTTCTTGCCACACTGTCCTCATTTGGGTTCCAGGGCTCTGTCCTCTCCTGGTTCTCCTCCTATCTTTCCCACCGCACCTTCAGAGTTCACTCTCATGGATCCTCCTCCACCCCCATCCCGCTATCTGTTGGTGTTCCCCAGGGATCTGTCCTTGGACCCCCTTCTCTTCTCAATCTACACCTCTTCCCTGAGCTCCCTGATCTCATCTCATGGTTTCCAGTATCATCTCTATGCTGATGACACCCAGCTGTATCTCTCCACACCAGACATCACCGCGGAGACCCAGGCAAAGGTATCAGCCTGCTTATTCAACATTGCTGCCTGGATGTCCAACCGCCACCTGAAACTGAACATGTCCAAGACCGAGTTCATTGTCTTTCCACCAAAACCCACTTCTCCTCTTCCTCCACTTTCTATCTCAGTTGATAACACCCTCATCCTCCCCGTCTCATCTGCCCGCAACCTCGGAGTCATCTTTGACTCCTCCCTCTCCCTCTCTGCGCATATCCAGCAGATAGCCAAGACCTGTCGCTTCTTCCTCTTTAACATCAGCAAAATTCGCCGTTTCCTCTCTGAACACACCACCCGAACTCTTGTCCACGCTCTCATTACCTCTCGCCTTGACTACTGCAACTTACTCCTCACCGGCCTCCCACTTAGCCACCTATCCCCCCTTCAATCTGTTCAGAACTCTGCTGCACATCTTATATTCCGCCAGAACCGATATACTCATATCACCCCTCTCCTCAGGTCACTTCACTGGCTTCCAATCAGATACCGCATTCAGTTCAAGCTTCTCCTTCTTACCTACAAATGCACTCAGTCTGCTGCCCCTCTCTACCCTCATCTCCCCTTACGTTCCCGCCCGAAACCTCCGTTCACAAGACAAATCCCTCCTCTCATTACCCTTCTCCACCACCGCCAACTCCAGGCTCCGTTCATTCTGCCTCGCCTCACCCTATGCTTGGAACAACCTTCCCGAGCCCTTACACCAAGCCCCCTCCCTGCCCATCTTCAAGTCTTTGCTTAAAGCCCACCTCTTCAATGCGGCACCTAACTCTTACCTTTCAGGAAATCCAGACTGCCCCTATCAGACTGACTGTTCACGTGTTCTTTAGATTGTAAGCTCTTTGAGCAGGGACTGTCCTTCTATGTTAAATTGTACAGTGCTGCGTAACCCTAGTAGCGCTTTAGAAATGTTAAGTAGTAGTAGTAGTAGTAGTAGTAGTAGTAGTGAGTTTCAGGTCTTTGGGTAGTGAGTTCCAAAGTTGTGTGTCTATAAATGAGAGGCTGGTGGCATGTGAAGATTTGTATTTTATACCTTTGCAATTGGGGAAGTGAAGGGTTAGGTAGGTTCTTGCTGTTCTCGTCATCTTTCTTAATAGTAGATCGATACGTTCCGTCATGTAATCTGCTGCGAGTCCATAGATGATTCTGTGGACTATTGTGCTGGTTATGGCACCTATTGGAAGCTCATTCTGAGGCCCTTTTACTAAAGTGTTGGCATGCGGGAACAGGCTTGCCACGTGCCAATCTGGAACTACCGCCTGGAGGGGTTTTGTAGGTGTTATGTAATTTCCTTTTTGTATATTTGCTACTAAAAATGATTGAAACATAAAGTAGCCTTGTAAAACCTGCAGAAATCACGGGTACAATTTCCCCCATGTACATTTACACATATGTGGGAGTTACTATGTGGGAGTAGAGGAGTGGCCTAGTGGTTAGAGCACCGGTCTTGCAATCCAGAGGTGGCTGGTTCAAATCCCACTGCTGCTCCTTGTGATCTTGGGCAAGTCACTTAACCCTCCTTTGCCTCAGGTACAGACTTAGATTGTGAGCCCTCCTGGGACAGAGATATATCCAGACAGGGGTGTGCTGGTAAATTTTTAACAATGGGCTCTCTTTCTGGGCATAGCCGGCCCTGAAATTTTGGGGGTGGGGTGCGGGAATACATGCCTCTCTCTCTTCTCCCTTGTGCGGGCACGCTAGGCATACCTTTGCCGAGCCCCACCAGCCAAGAAATGGACTGCCACTATTCTCTGCTGCTTGTTTCTGGCTCTGAGCAACATGATGGAACCTTCATGCACTTGCATGAAAAGTTCCAGCCTGATGATCAGAGTCAGAAGCAGGGAGCAGCAGCAGTCTATTTACTTGGCTGGTGGGGCCAGCATCACTGCCAGCAAAGTAAAAGAGAATTCAGGAGGGGGCCCAAGTCCACATTTTGGGAGTCAGTTGTTAAAGTAGCCATGGGGAGGCCTACTTTAACAACCGGCTCCCAAAATTCTTAAAAACTTAACAAATGGCTCTCGCGAGCCCGTGAGAGCCCGCTCCAGCACACCACTGTATCCAGAGTACCTGAATGTAACTCACCTTGAGCTACTACTGAAAAAGGTGTGAGCAAATCCAAATAAATAAATAATATAAATCAGGCTTGTCTAAACTGCAGCCCGCAGGCCAGAACTCGGCCCGACAACCTCATTTGCTTGGTCACAAAAGCACCTGAATGATATCCTCCATTGTCATCTGCAATAGACACTGTTAGGCTCATTTTCGAAAGAGAAGGACGTCCATCTTTCGACATAAATGGGAAGATGGACGTCCTTCTCCCAGGGTCGTCCAAATCGGCATAATCAAAACCCGATTTAGGACGTCTCCAACTGCACTCTGTCGCAAGGACAGCCAAAAGTTCAAGGGGGCATGTTGGAGGTGTAGCAAAGGCAGGACTTGGGTATGCCTAACACTTGGATGTCGTTGAGCCATAATTGAAAAAAACAAGGATTTCTTGACAAGCACTTGGACATTTTCACCCGGACCCATTTTTCTTATGACTAACTACTACTACTATTTAGCATTTCTATAGCGCTACAAGGCGTACGCAGCGCTGCACAAACATAGAAGAAAGACAGTCCCTGACTAAGGCACAAAAATGTGCCCAAAATGACCAGATGGCCACCAGAGAGAATCAGGGATGACCTCCTGTCACTAACCCCCTCCCGCCCTAAAAAAAAACTTTTAAAATATTTTTTGCCAGCCTCAGATGTCATACTCAGGTCCATGACAGCACATGCAGGTCCCTGGAGCAGTTTTAGTGCACTTCAGACAGGCGGACCCAGGCCCATACGCCCCCTACCTGTTACATTTGTGGAGGAAACAGCGAGCTCTCCAAAACCCACCACAAACCCACTGTACCCATATATAGGTGCCCTCCTTCACCCTTAAGGGCTATGGTGGTGGTATACAGTTGTGGGTAGTGGGTTTGGGGGGCTCAGCACACAAGGCAAGGGAGCTATGTTCCTGGGAGCAATTTATGAAGTCCACTGCAGTGCCCCCTAGGGTGCCCGATTGGTGTCCTGGCATGTCAGGGGGACCAGTGCACTACAAATGCTGGCTCCTCCCATATCCAAATGGCTTGCATTTGGCTGTTTTTGACATGGACATGTTTGGTTTCAAAAATTGCCAAAAGTCAAAAACCTCCACGTCTAAGGACGACCAAATCTAGGAACGTCCAAATTTAAGGATTTGGACGTTTCTGAATGTATTTTTGAAACGAAAGGTGGACATCCATCTTGTTTTGAAAATACGGGTTTCCCCGCCCCTGGATTTCGCCGTTTTGTAAGAATTGCAACTTGGACGTCCCTTTCGAAAATGCCCCTCTTTGTCTTTTACTGCTCACCTTTCGATGGAGAGGAGCCTTGCTTCCCTTCTGTGAATGGCCCGCAGAAGCTCTGAAGTCCCCGATTAAATACTCCCTCAGGATCCGCTTTCTCTGCCACAACAGGTATTGCTGCGCTATGAGGTTCGGAGCTGCATGGTACCAGAAGTTGCAGCTGTTCCTGCAGTAGCAAGCTTGATACCGCAAGAACAGCTTCAACTTCCAGTGCCTCGCAGCTGTCAACCTCATGGCACGCCTAAATCTGTTGCAGGCAGAGAAGCTGAGTGTAGCCGGTGGTAACTGGGCAGTGCTGCACGCTGCCCGGTTACCACCGGGTTAACGCAGGAGACATTTCCACCACCTGAATGGGTGGCAGTAAGGGCTCCCCCAACCCGAAATGGCAACGAGTGGAGTGCTTTACTTGCTTCCCAGCCATTTCCTGTAGGAAAGCAAGAAACTTCCCTTTTACCAGCTGCGGTAAAAATGGGCCTTGGCGCACGTGTAAAACACGAGCTGTCCCACTTTTGCCACAGCTTGGTGAAAGGGGGACTAGGTATTCCAGATTTATTCCATTTAAGTCTTGAAATGGGGAATTTTTAATGCTGTTTCCCTGTGTTGGAAACAGATCGCTGTTTGGAAGGCCAGGGGACTTCAGTACGTTATCAGATGTTGGACAATGGAAGATTATGATCATTTGGGTGTTTAAGTGGGACATTTTTTATGTTGTCTCCTGTGCTGGAAACAATGTGTGCTTTGGGTACCTTTTTGCATTTATGGTGGGACTGTTCATTATCTAAGGATTTCTGGTTATTTATTCAAGATGCAGTGCATGCACTTCTGGGTAGCCATATTTTATTAACAATATGTGTTTACTGAATTGTTACCCGGAGAGTTTGTATTAAAATACCAAAATGGTTTTGAACTGTGGCATATATGCTACTCGATTCATAATTCCAGTTTTCTCATGTGTTCTTAGAGAGTATGCGAGTGTGTGATTCTCAGAAAGAGCATTAGTGTATGAACACATGCATGCACATTTCGGCCCTCTAAATGTTACAAAATATAAAATGTGGCTCCGGATAGGAAAAGATTGGACAAGCCTGATATAAATGTTCATGCAGGAAGTACATGAAGCACATGTTGGGTCAGACTAGGATGCTGGCTTATCAACATTGAAACAGCTATCCACATGCAATATCAAAATGGCTGCAACAGTTTAAATTGAAGCTGAATCTCTGAAATTCTGAAGCTTGATGGATTAGGCAGTGTAAAAGACCATACACACGATACTTATATTGGATTTCAGCATCAGGTATCATTATCTAGGTACATTCAGAAACATCACCTTAACCATTGATGTTGTTAAATATCCTGTTAAAGTTAGCTAATTTAAGCTATCCAGTTAGGTTAACCAGATGAAGAAGGGGTGAGAAACTTGTGGCCCGCGAGGGCCATAAGAACTATTCATGGAACATAGCCTGCGGCCCGAACAAACATCATTAACCAGAGTTTTGTCGTCAGTGGAACACTGAAGGATACAACAACAGGAGAAGACAGTGTTAGCAACTGTTTGGAAAGACAGGACTATATGGTAACAGACCATTATTCTAGTACTCATTTATTTTCATTTACTCATCACATTCAGTTTTGTTGGCAGTCAATTATATGGTGCATTTGTTAATGTTCTGTGTGCGGCCCGCTAGGGACAGTATTGGCATTCAGTGGCCCTCTGCATATAAAGGTTGCCCATCCGTTAGGTAATGCACTGCTGCCTGTCAGTCCCACTGCACATTGGCTTAAGGATTTTTCAGGAAACGTCCCTAAACCAAATAATGAAGGATGTTATAAAATGCGGCATCTTCAAAGTCTGCCTCATCACAAAGCACCCTGATTTAAGAGCCAATGCTGTAACGTTTTGCACTGCTGGTGGAGCTGTTTTTGTTTTTCACCAATATGATTACCCACATTGGAATACTGTATAAATTTCTAGTGAAACTATAAGGGATTGCCACAAGAGGACAGCCTTGGCTTACAATTAATGATAGTACATAAGTACATAAGTAGTGCCATACTGGGAAAGACCAAAGGTCCATCTAGCCCAGCATCCTGTCACCGACAGTGGCCAATCCAGGTCAAGGGCACCTGGCACGCTCCCCAAACGTAAAAACATTCCAGACAAGTTATACCTAAAAATGCGAAATTATTCCAAGTCCATTTAATAGCGGTCTATGGACTTGTCCTTTAGGAATCTATCTAACCCCTTTTAAACTCCGTCAAGCTAACCGCCCGTACCACGTTCTCCGGCAACGAATTCCAGAGTCTAATTACACGTTGGGTGAAGAAAACTTTTCTCCGATTCGTTTTAAATTTACCACACTGTAGCTTCAACTCATGCCCTCTAGTCCTAGTATTTTTGGATAGCGTGAACAGTCGCTTCACATCCACCCGATCCATTCCACTCATTATTTTATACACTTCTATCATATCTCCCCTCAGCCGTCTCTTCTCCAAGCTGAAAAGCCCTAGCCTTCTCAGCCTCTCTTCGTAGGAAAGTCGTCCCATCCCCACTATCATTTTCGTCGCCCTTCGCTGTACCTTTTCCAATTCTACTATATCTTTTTTGAGATACGGAGACCAGTACTCACTATTTACAAACTGATGTGATAATTTACAGTAACAGCTATATATATATATATATATATATATATACATATACTAGTAAAAAAGGCCCGTTGCTTAATGCAATGAAACGGGCGCTAGCAATGTAATGAGTTCCTGCCATTAATGTTTCCACGGTTGTATTCTGAATATAATTGTTGTTTACATGTGTAAGATTTCTTTATATACAATATTTTTTGTGTAAACTGTGTTACAATGTGGTAAAAGTTTTCCTTGTTCAGGCCCTTCAATCAGTTTAACAATCACATCAGAAGAGATCCTTACTCCTGAGAATGCAACATACAGTTGCCCATGTGAGTGACTGAGAGTGACAGTGTGTTTTACAGACAGTGCAAGAGGAGAGATGCACAGAGTGATTGAGTGTGTGTGTGATGTCTGTCTGTGTGTGTGTGATGTGTTTGAGTGACAAAGTGATTAAATGATTGTCTTCCCTTCCATTCTGTGCACTTGCCTCCACTGATGTTCATACTTCCCTGTATATGATTGTTTGTTAGAGATTCATTCCACTCCACTTCCTCCTCCGAGTTCCTTTCTGTCTGATTGGTTCTTCGTTCCTGTGACGTCGCGTTTGTTTGCTTGGCAACTATGCAGCATTCCGTTTCCTTGAGGTGAGGGCAGGGACGGTGAGAGCCAATGAAACGCTGAACTACAGACTTATGAACCCTACACTGCCACAGAGTCAGCTTCAGAATGTTGGAGGTGCTTTTTATTATATAGGATAATATTTTCAGCTTTTGCAAATAATTTCACTTGGAATCTTTAGGGAGTGCTAATGCACAGGTAGCACACACCAAATTGGCACTACCAATTGTACCACATGTACCCAGTGGTAATTCTGAGTTTGGCAAGCACCAAATCCTGCAGGAGCATTCCCGGCTGTAATTGGCAGCATGGCCACATTGGCGCACGCTACATGGTTACTGTGTGAGTAGTGTGTGACCCTTACTGCTAAGTCAATGGCTGGTGGTAAGGGCTCAGGCCATAAATAGGCACGCGGTAGTTTAATTTTTGCACACGCCCATTTCCCGGCCCATTAAAAAATGGCCTTTTCCCCAGCCACGGTAAAAAGTGGCCCAGTGTGCGACAAAAAGATGCGCCCACACTATTGCAGGCCTATTTTTTTTTTTTTTTTTTTTACTGCGGCTTTGTAAAAAGATCCCTCAGTAAATAACACAGAAGGGGAAAAAAAACACTTATTTGGATTTAATATAAGCAAAATACAAAGATGACTAAATTCAAAGAGAAAGAAAAGAGCGAAGAGTCTGAGAGGGGTCGGGAAACCTGCTCAGAAATATTCACTATCCCTTTTTCGTTTTCAAGTGGCATAACACCACTGAAGGCTTGCATATCCCTTTACCACCATCGTTCCATGCTGCGTTGTTCATTTTTATAAAGTAAATGTTTTGTTATATATATATATATACTAGTAAAAGAGGCCCGTTTCAGAGCAAATGAAAACGGGCGCTAGCAAGGTTTTCATCTCCAATCCCTCCTCCCTGGCCAACCCCTTCATTGTTCTGCCATTGCTTCCGCCCCCAACGTCATGACATTTGACACGAGGGCGGGGCCCAGAGCGATTTCCCACCCCCCCCGCCTCCCTCCCTGCCAACCCCTTCGTTGTTCTGCCATTGCTCCGCCCTCGAGGGCGGGGCCCAGAGCGATTTTGGTGGCTTCACCACCACGAACCTTTGAACCTTTTTGAAGGAAGTCAGGGCTTCGCTTCACTGACGTCAGTGTCCTCAGAACGTTGAGGGTGAGTTTTATTATAGAAGAGCCATATATATATATATATATATATATATATATATATATATATATATAAGCTATACACTGAAGAGCAGAGAGGCTATATTGCTTTAAATGAATTTCCACTAAAAGATCATGTCAAAGAAAAAATATTATTGAATTTTGCTGGTCTTGCTCATGAATAATTAGGACCTCATGCTTTTCAAAACTTCTTTTGCTTAAAGGACCCTGCTATAATAATCCGTACTGTGAAATTCTATGGATCCCCAAATCACTCTCCCTTCTCTCCTTCGGCTCCTCCCACTGTGTAAGTAAAATCACATGGACCCTTCAGAGGTGCTCACAGAGCCTGTGGTTTCTGTGGAATCTTGCTTGAAAGGCCACAAAGCTACACTAAGAGTAGGGCAGAAGTAAGTGCCAGAATACCTGTTACCTTACCTCAGTGCCAGAATCCAGATGGCAAATGATCTGGCAGCTTCTCTGAGCTTCTTTCAGATATGACTGCTCCCTTCAACTGATGCACAGCCAACCAACCACATCCTGAGCTTTTTTTTTCCCAGTCTTATTTTGTTCAGAGGTCATTAGGAGTCATCAAGATTGTGACATCAATTTTTGAGGAAATGATCATAATACATCACAGTGTTACCAAAGTGGGAGATATCTCTGCTGCATATACACATAGCTGCCATTAGAGTTAATTTCTGAGGTCAAAATACTATAAAGTCAGGAATTACGAAGGGACTTTCCTTACACATGTGTTAAAAAGCAGAACTGAACAAACAAATCTGCTCCTGGCATTGGATAACTTACCCTACTTAGAGTGCCATTAGAGGAGATAAGGTAAAGAGATGTATGAAACTCATTCAGGTGCAGATGCTCAAAACTCTGGCGCTTACCCCCACATCAGTGCGGCAAAGGAATTCCAAAATGCTCAGCACTAATGACATGCAAATTTAGGTGCGTTGTTAACATTGAGCATTTGGGAGTTTGGTGGTAGGACAGTGTCTGGCGCATGGGCTGAAGAGTTGTGTGTTAAGCACAGCTCTTCATCATATGCCCAGAAGGGTGGAGGAGGAGGAGGAAGAGGTGCCAACACCACAAGTAGAAAAAACTCCTTCCAGGATCGGTGTCATGGAGACATCTCCTGTACAAGTGAGAGTCCCTCTATGGTGACTACCACTACCAAGAAAGACACCATTTTATGGCCAAAGCTCTTCTGTTTTCTTTTGCCACTCGCATCCCCCCTCCCTCCAAACTTCATTTGACCCTAGTTCTGGGCCTTCTGAATCTCCTCCTGAGGAAGAAAACACAAGCATCTTGCACAGTCTCCCTGTTCCTCCTCACAGCTTGGCACAACCCTAACACCAGCTCCGAGCTGGCTTGTCGTGGGCAGAGTGCCCTTGTTTGGTGCTCTGCCCACTGAACATTGGGGAGGAATAGGGAATTAGCACATCAGCATGTATTTGCATGCTTGCTATTCCCCACAGTGGGGGCCTTTGAGCATGGTGTGCCAGCAAACACCGATGCTAGTCCGGTGTGGCCTCTAGGGCCTGCGTTTGCTTCTGATCATCGGGCCTATTTGGGAGAATTGGGGGGGGGGCAGGAGGGTTCCTTCTTTTCTACTGTTGCAAATCACAGACCACATGAGAGGAATTCTGGGCTAATGGTAACTGGGTCCTGATGCACTAAACAGGTCTGAGGACAGAAGAAAAGACGGGTCTTTTTCTGATAAGAATTCTCTGAGACCCACACAGGAGAATGGGTTGAATTAGTACGCCTTAATAATGAGTAAGCAGAAAATGAATTTTATGCTTCTGGAATACTGTTGTATCAGAAGAATCCCTAGAGAGCTTGTAGTGCTACAGAAATGCGAAATAGTAGTAGTAGTATTGTAAAGAGCCAAAAACATTCACAGATGCAGATTTTAATAAGAATTGGAATGCTTATTTGAAAATATTTCTCGAGTTTAATGATTGTTCATTAACACATCTAAAAAGAATACAGAGTCTAGTAGAGTTAGACAGTAATAACATGTTTTTTTGTTTGGTTACATTTGTACCCCGCACTTTCCCACCCATGGCAGGCTCAATGCGGCTTACATGGGGCAATGGAGGGTTAGGTGACTGGCCCAGAGTCACAAGGAGCTGCCTGTGCCTGAAGTGGGAATCGAACTCAGTTCCTCAGGACCAAAGTCCACCACCCTAACCACTAGGCCACTCCTCCAGGCCATTCTAAAAAGAATGTCAAAACATAAAAAAAAAATCAAATCAAATATATAGCCTGAGGTCAAACAACAAAAGCAATTATGGCAAATGAGAAAACACAGCTAAGCTGTTGAACCAATTAAAAATATGTGGAGAAAAAAAGAGCACTCAGAAAAAATCCTGAGCTGAAACCAGCCTGAAGCCAAAATAACCACCACAGATCTCTAATTAATTAAAATCAATCAATCAATCAATCAATAACTCCACTAACAATAACATGGAAAAAGGCCAAAATCATATGAAACAACAAAATATAGCAGTGCTCTCAACATCCCATAATATGGAGTGATTACTTGTGACATTCACATCAATCAAAAACTCATATCTGATGTGAATGCCATAACTAAGTAATTGTGCCATATTATGGGACGCTGAGAGCACTGCTATATGCTGTTGTTTCATACAATTTTGACTTTTTTTTCTACTTTACTGTTGTTAGTAGAGTTTTTATTTTTTTTAGAGAGCCCTGTGCTGGTTAGTTTTGCGTGAGGCTGGTTTCAGTCCAAGCTTTCTGAGGACTCTCTTTTGTCCACATATTTTTAATTGATTCAACAGCTTAGCAGTGTCCTCTTTTGGTAATTATAATAGGAGTTACATGAATTTAGGAGAGAAATTAAGAAAATTAAATTTGAGAAATGTAGAAGAAATGAACATGACTGCATGAAAAACATAGGGGCCCTTTTACTAAGCCACGTAAGCGTTTACGCGTACCCAATACGTGCCAAAATGGAGGTACACTACCGCATGGCTCTTGAGTTAATTTCATTTTTGGCGCATGTCCGATACACGCGTCTGAGAAATATTTTTTTATTTTCGGGTGCACTTAACAGATGCACACCAAGTGGCATTTGATACGCGTAGGTCATTACCGCCCGGATTCTTTACTGCTAGGTCAATGTCTGATGGTAAGGTCTCAGACCCAAAATGGATGCACGGCAATTTTGATTTTGCTGCACATCCATTTTTGGCAAAAAAAAAAAAAAAAGGCTTTTACAGGCACGCTAAAAATGGATCTGTGCATGCCCAAAACCCACACCTACACTACCGCAAGCCATTTTCAGCGCACCTTTGTAAAAGGACCCCTCAATTTGTTATTACAAGTCTAGAGGAAGCTCTTCCTACAAACGTAACAAACTTACCTCTGCTTGTACTAACACAAAAATAAGAACAAAAGGGCCCTTTTACTGAAGGGTTGGCACTTGGCAACAGGCTTGCCACACGCCAATCCGGACTACTGCCGGGCTACTGCAGGAGCTCGGCGGTAGATTTCACCCCCAGTGTGCATGCCATTACCTTTTTTATGGTTTAACTTAATACATTCTTTGACTAGCATTCGAAAGTAACCCTTCTTCAGATCGGAAATAAATGTTGATAAATACAACTGAAACGTCAAAGCATTCCAATGACAGTCTTCACAGGAAAAAGGTGGGGTGGGTAAGGCGAGAAACAGGGGCAGCTTACCCATTCCACCGCTTCCTGTGAAGCTTTGATTTTATACTGTTATCAACATTTGCTTATTTCTGATCTGAAGAAGGGGTTACCTTCGAAAGCTAATCAAAGAAATGTATTGTTAGTCCAATAAAAAGGTATCAGCTTATTTTCTTTTCTATGTTTTGTTTTATTTCTATTTATTATCTATGGAATTTACAAATTGGTAGAATTTGCATTGAAATTAAAAAAAAAAAAGAATTTGCATTGACTGAAAATTTCTGATAAGGACATTAAGAATACAGCAATGGAAGCCATCGTGGCCTCAGAGACAGCCAACCTGTATGTAGCAAACTTTGAAAAGACATTCCTTGAAGAAGGGAGCAAAGTTTTTTGCTCAGTCTACTCCTTATGTTTTTAGGTATTTCCACATTTAGTGGCTCAAGTATCAAAATGCCCCATCTTTTGGGGCAATGCTATGTGTTATGCATTACAGGTATGGCTTTTTAGCACAATATTGCACCTTCACCAGCTCATAATGCACAATATTTATTCTTTGATCGCAGTATATATACACAATATTTGTTTTGATATTTTATCTTAGGGTTCACATATTTTTCAACATTTTTAATTGTTGATCCACTGATTCTAATTGTAGCACCTGATTCACACTTTTTTTTTTTTATTTCATCCTCATTTTGGGGCTCTTTTACAAAGCATTGGTAAGCCCAACATGGGCTTACTGCATACTACTCTGGAGCTACCACAAGCCCAACGCAGGCACCGGCAGTATTTCCAGCCCAGCCATTTTCCGTGCTAGGGAAAATAGGGTTGTATTTTTGAGCGTGGTCCTAATCCGGTGGTAATTGGACAGTGCTGCATGCTACCCGGTTTCTACCAGGTTAGCGTGGGAGCCCTTACCACCACTTCATTGGGTGGCGGTAAGTGCTCCCCCTTGCTTGGCCACATAGTAAGAGCAATCTTACCGCATGGCCACGGCTATTTTCAGCCTTTTACCCCCCTTCTGTTTTACATATGCTTTGTACATTTGTATATTTTATGTGCAGTCTTGTGACCCCTGAGGCAGGCCCATGTCGGGTCCTTCATGTGGTACAATATCACTTTGTATTCATTCATACCATGTATTTGTGTCAGACCGGAATCGGCTAACGCCGTTAACGGTTATAGTGTAAGCCACATTGAGCCTGCAAAAAGGTGGGAAAATGTGGGATACGAATGTAACAAATAAATACCTAATAAAGAGTTTGAACTTGAATCCTCCAGGCTTGTAAGTCATGAATCACCCTCTACTTTCTTCTTGATTCCTACTGTATCCTGTAGAGGGCATACTCCTGTTCCCTTCATGTTGAATATGGTCAAAGTAAATGTTCATACTCATTTTGCAATAAACAGTGACATGCAGAAAAAAAAAAAAGAGTCTTCCTTGTGGAAGCTGGGTTCCTGGTTTAACTAGCTGAATAACAATGTAAATGCACGTGTTGTGAGACCAGCACAAACATTCTCTTCAGCAAAACAAACACAGATACCCTGCCCTCCCTGAGCATCCATTTTAGCCTTGGTCATCTAGTGGTCAAATTCAACCCCTCCCAGACTTCTTGTTTATATATATATATTTAAAAAGGAGTTATTAATTTGTGCTTTGTGACAAGCTTCTTAAAATCTTTCTTGCCATGGTTATTCAATATTATTTATCAGTGATTATGTCCTAATTTGAACTTGTTTTTCCCCTCACCATTTTTTTTTTAATTTAAAGAAGTTTATTTCAGCTATGATAACCTCTTTCAAATCACCATTTAGCCATTTTGCAATCACTTGGGGCTCCTTTTACGAAACCACACTAGCGATTCTGGCACAGCAAATATGACGACGCCCATTCAAGTCCTACAGGCTTTGTTGCATTTGCTGCATGGGAATCAGTAGCCTAGCTTTGTAAAAAAGGAGTCCTTGGTTTTCCTGTAACCTTTTAATGTGTGAAATACATTTTATCTGTGCTTCCAAGATACGTGCAGAAATCTCTCTTAGTTTCTTCCCAAATTCCTCATGTTATCAGTCTTCTTTACAGTAATAGTAGTTCTATTTTATTTGCCATCAAGTGATTACATCAAATTTAACTACTTTATGATCAATACTGTCAAGTTGACACACTATTACCCACGTACACCAGGGCCTGTGATTCACTGTGAACTAAATGCAACATAATTCCGCCTCTCATTAGTTCCAAGACTAGCAGCTCCATGAAGCAATCATTTATAGCATCTAGATACTGCACTCCCCTAGCATGCCCCAATGCATGTTCATGTAATCAACATCCAAGAGTGTAGAATGAACTTGTTAAACTGTTCGTGAGCCCTTGTGCCCAGGCCGAGGCTTAGGAAGGACTTTGGCCAAGGCCTAGGGTGGACCAAACGGGCACAAGCAATACCCCGGCCACAAAGCCCCGCACACTCATGACAAACAACTAGCACCACCAGAAAAGGGAGATAGACCACTCAGGCGGGCCTCACAGCTGAATGGGAACCCACTCGTACAGAGTTCAAGTGTGCAGGCCTCACGCCAAACTGGAACCAAGTTACACACTGGGGATGGGAAAAAGAACAAGGGGTCCCAAAAGGGACTAGCGATCATGCAATGCACACAGCGCTAGCTAGTGACACAAGGGAAGGTGACAGACAGCTGGCAGTACAGGCTACGACCAGGGGAAGAGAAAGCCAAGGACAGAATGGGACACAGACCTAAGAGCGAAGCTCCATAGAAACACTCTAGGCTGTACCATACAGCACATAAATACACTAGGCTGTGCTACAAAGCACCCAAGGGAAAAGGGAAGCCACCTAAAGGAATACACAAGGCGCTGCTACACAGCACTCAAGGAGTATGGGAAACCACTATAGGAATACATAGGACTGTGCAACACAGCACTCAAGGGTCAAGGGAATCCACACACAAGAGTACGCAAGGCTGTGTGCCACAGAGTTAGATAATAGACACTAGAGACAAAGGGAAAAGCAAGAAAACAGGAAAAGCTGCCTTTACATACACCAATGAGATAGGGCAATGTTCACAAGAATCAGGACACAAGCACAACAGACAAAGCGTAAAAGCAGGCTAAAGGGAAGGACTGCTAAACACAAGTCAGGGAGAAGCACGGCTTACACTGCAGTTAAAGGATAAAAGCTAACAATGGGGAAAAACAATGTTCTTACCAGAACCCAGTCAGCACACAGAGGCAGAGCAACAGAGCACCCACAGGTGCAGGGAAGCAATGTAATCAGGGAAAACAGCTTAGCTAGGGAAACAAACAAGCATACGCTGGGAACAACCAGCACACAGAGAAGCTACGAGCATTGAGAGGAGTAAACTCCCACAAAAGCACAGTGTGCACTAGCACAGACGAGAGAGGGTAACAGGCTTCAGATGACAGGGATCAACGCTAAAGCATGGACTATAGGGAAAGGAAGGTTTAAATAGATCTGACTTCTGATGTCTGCTGCCTCAGACGTCAGCTCAATCCCTAACAGGACAATCAGAAGCGAGTCCCAGTCATTCCCCTGGCTGTTTAGCCGAATCATAACAGAGCTTAGGGAAGTTCTGTCAGCTCTGACCACTTCCATGCTTCTGGAGTAGCCTTGGAGTACTGCTGAT
The DNA here is from genome assembly GCF_901765095.1 of Microcaecilia unicolor. Classification (NCBI taxonomy): domain Eukaryota; kingdom Metazoa; phylum Chordata; class Amphibia; order Gymnophiona; family Siphonopidae; genus Microcaecilia; species Microcaecilia unicolor. The sequence goes on along the minus strand of NC_044032.1, from coordinate 352,891,293 downwards.
GGGCAGATGTGGTTGTTTTCCACAAAAGCAGGAGAAAGTTGGGAACTACAGGCTGCTTAGTTTCACCTCTGAAGTGAGTAAATGAATGGAAACACTTCTACAATAGAGGAAAGTGAGATTTATGGAATCCAATGGACTGAAGGACCAGAGGAAGAATAGTTTTACTAGAGGTAGGTCTTGTCAGATGAATCTGATTAATTTCTTGACTTGGGGACCAGAAAGTTAGATTTAGGGGGAGCTCTAGATGTGGTCTACTTTAGCAAAGCTTTTGATACAATTCCACTTACGATAAACTGAGTACCAATGGTATGAGCCCTAAAGTGACTGACTGGGTCAGAAACTGGCTGAGTGGTAGTGGTAAATGGAGTTCACGCCAAGGAAAGGGATGTTACCAGTGGTTTGCCACAGGGATCGGTCCTGAATCCAGCTCTAACATTTTTGTGAGCAATAAAACAGAAGGTATAGTAAGATTTGCCTATTTGCAGATAGTTCTGTAAAACCCCTGATGGCATGGATAGCATGATAAGGGATCTGGTGAAGCTTGAAATAATGGCATAGAATCTGGCAACTAAAATTTAATGTTAGAAAATGCAGGGTCATGCATTTAGGCTGCAAAAACCCAAATGGGGTGGTACAGTATAGGGAGTATGGTAGGTCTGTGCATGAAGAGGAGTGCGACTTAGAGTTATTAGCTGATTAGTACAGCGCAAGTAGATCAGTTTAAATTATACAACTATGAATGGAGTTTTTTAAAGCTATATGATGGCACTCCGAGCATGGCCCTGGGTCTAGGTTCTGCAATAAACTCTAGAACTTTCCCTTTATGCCTCACCATCTGGCTGACTATGTACCACACAGCCTCAGCTTGAGTCTGTCATCTTGGACTCTCATGTATTGGCATTTATAACTAAATGGTCATGGACAGAACCATTGTGAGGTCAGACAAAAGTGGTAAAGCATACCAGTGGCTATTTTTCTTTTAGCCTCCACTGAATGAGAGCAAAAAATTTAAAATACACAACAGTACCTCCACAGACATATAAAATTGCTAATACCAAAGCCAAAGTTAAAGTACTTCCTAAAACGCTAGCATAAATGCAGGCACTCACATATCCATGTTTGCCTTACAAGCTACACAGAGAACCTAAGACACATTGAGGTTTGGGCAATGACCACACTAGTATTGCTGGATATTTAGATTACAGACTTTGGTTAGATCTGAATAAAATGGGAATATGGAAGGGAACTTTATATGCTTATCTACCCAAGACAGTAGAAAATGAAGGAGGAAGACAAATTGTAGTAGATACAGAGAGCTCTTACAGATGGTCACATTAGACTGGGCTATATCCTTGGAAGCATGGACAAAATAACTTATTAGAATGAACAGGGTTGGTATTTTTCTGCCATCGTGTACTATGTTTTTTCATTTTTTTTCCTTTCCTTTCCTAATGGAGCAAAATGATTCCTTTAGACAGCTTCCTCTACTTAGCCAAAAGTTTGAAAGTAAACTGGTATGTTTTACTAGCCTTTTGCCAAATCCTTCACAGACATTATTAGTGAATTTTGTAAGGTATGCATTGAATAGCAGAGGCTAAAAAGGAGATTTGAGACACACAATAATCATATATCTTATTTAAAAAAAAAAGAAAAAAATCACTCAAAATAAAAGAGAGAGCCAGGAAAAATAGTACTGTGGCTAAAAAGCTTCCATGTTATTTATTTGATCACATAGGACAAGAAGTTGATATGCAGTAGGAGTTCAGTTTATTAAATAACCAATTTCTTTTATTAGAATACTCCTCCAAAAATGATTCACAGAGCACATGCATAAAACAAAGGGTAAACATTGATGACAAAAGGCACTGTACTCTTAAATTAATATTTCTCTCTAGTTTAATACTTAACACCTTCTGTCAAATACTTAATCAAGTAAAGATCGTTACACATTTTTAGCCATAAGACTGCATTAATTCAGATATCCAACATTATCAGCTTGTATAAAAAGTACACTGATACTTAACTATACATCTGTACAAATAAATGCAATTTCCTTTTCCTATAATAATTACTGGAGAAATATGGTCTCCTTGTAATTTATGTCTTATTAACAGATAATAGACCAACATCACCATTCAAGCTGCACTGCTTTAAACCACCATCATCCATTATGAGGACAGTATCTTGAACTAAAGAAAGCATGGACAAGTACAGAGGATCTCTGAGGGTGAAAAACGAATTGCAGAGCTTTACAGTAGATGTAGTTGGATAGATTGGACAGGCCACTGTGGTCGTTACCTGCCATCTACTTTTCTCTGTTTCTTTGTTGTTCTGTATGACTAGACAATTGGGACCACTAACTAAAGGTTTAGCATAAACAATGTTTAAAGTAAAAACAAAACAAATGTCCTCATGCAATAGCAAAGCTCCTTACCCATACCAGATGTTCTCTGTAGACAGCAGGATTAAACAGGAACACAAGTGGAAGTCATCACACAGCACCAGGACAAAGATATCTTCTACAGCTCTGAAATGGTATAAGCTTCACACAGTGGTCTCCTCAGTCCCTTTAACTAGTTCTATAGCTCAAAGATTAACACAACACTTAGGGAGGGAGAGGGACCTGTGTGCCTTAAATTATGTCACCTACAGAGAACAGCTGCTATAGGTAAGCAACCTTGCTTTTTCTATTGACAAGCAAGATGTAATTGGGCACACAAGTGGGTAATTCCCAAGCTCAGGACTGTTCAGTTTTATAGATTGGAAAACTTGTCCATTGTCGAGAAACCAGACGAAAGAGAGCTGCAAAGAACAGACACAGTTTGGCTCAACTAAACGCACTATTTCTAACTGAGGACTGGTCCAAACAGCAAAGTGAAGTTATGAAGCAAAAACCAAGTGGTTCCTGTGTAGACATTTTTTAATAAAGTTTCAAGAGTCACAATAACTATGATGACTCTGACTTGATGATGTTTGACTCTTCTGGTTAGACACTTGCCAATTAGCTAGAGTATACTTTGCCACTGGAACGCCAAGTCTACTGGGATCAAAGGAAATGAATAGCTGAACATACTTTCTGATGCTTACTACCTTAAAACAATAAAATGCCAACAGCCCATTACAATCTAGAATTTGGAAGGACTTTTGTGTGGTTTATGATAACATAACCAGTACTATTTCTTCATTCACAAGAAAAGTTGAGACCACCTTTGCTAGGAATTAAAGGACCAGTTTGTAGTGTTACTTTATTATGATGAAACCAAGTGTAAGGTTCATACATGAATAAAGCTTTGTCTTCTACCCAAAATAGCTGCTACTAGAAAGATCACTTTCCAATTCAGAACAAAAGATGAGGATTCCATGGGCTCAAATATCAATTTAATGAAAAATATAAGCATAATATTCAGGTCAAATGGCACAAGAAGTTTCTCTGTATTGGTGGTTTGACATGAAGAAGCCCCTTCATAAATTTTGAAGTGATTGGATACAGATGCCATAGCTCGGTCTACAAAAATAGGATAGGCTGAGTGCATCAAGGAGTACTCCAACAGAGGACATTTGCAGTCCCAGATAATTATGATAGAAGTATTGCAGAATAGTATTTGGAGGGCACTGAAAGGATCTTGCCCATTAATGAACCACACTAAAAATATTTTCATTTAAATATATATGAACAAGATGCTCTTGTTGCCATTAAGATGTCTTTGGAGATGGTAAACCCAATGAATATGGGGCACTGCTCAGCACCGGTAATCTGACGGTCCGATGCATCCATTCTGCATTATCAAGATTAGAAAGGTTTTTGTGAAGAGGAAACCCAGTTCTGAAGTGGCCATTATAGTGCTATGAGAATCATAGTGCTGTGCTTTCTCTGAAACTTGTGCAAGGTCTTGGCTATCAGAGCATGGATAAGAGGAAGGGTCAAGTCCAGTTTAGTGCCAAATGATCTAGTGCTGGATCCACTGAACAATAAGAGGAGCAGCTTTGGATTTTTGCTGCCAATAGGTCTATTTAAGAAGTGCTCTGGTCTAGAGAGATGTCTTGTATAGTTTGAGGGTTTAGAGGCTATTTGTGGGTCTGAAGAACTCCACTGAGCTCGTTTGCTATGTGGTTCTGAAGGCCTGGTATACACAAGTGACTTGAATTTGTATGCCTTTGGAAATCAAAGTCCCAAATTTATGCTAGTTTCTGGCATTGTAGAAAGGAATCCATACCATCTTCTTTATTGACAAAGCATGGCAACTTGATTGTCCATCTGGATCAACACTCAAATGGAGTAAAATATGGCTCTCAACTCCACAGGGTTGACACAGAGCATTCTTTTGGCTTTTGACCAGGCTTCCTCTGTGAGTTGAGGTGGATTTCCCAGGTGATATTGGAAGCATCTGTTAGGATGCAACAATATTCATGGGATGCAAATGGGATGCCTTTGATCAGGTTCATTTGGATGTCCACCATCATAACATGATCTGAAGTGAAGGATGAACTCAGTGATTGGGTACATTGATCGCATAGAAATTTGAGGTCTTATTGTGGCTTCCTCATTTTAGAATGGGTTAAAGTACAACAGTATGAGGACAATATCTGAATTTCAACATTTAGCTGTGATGCATGAGGAGCATTGATCTGTTTGAACACAGTGCATTAGCTTTACATTCTGGCTTGCAAAAGGATAGCTTTTACTTCATCTGTGTCTTGAGGAGCTCCAATGAATTAAATCACCTTTGTAAACTAAAGCACCATCTTTTCAAAGTTGATGAGAAAGCAGAGATTTTGAAGGAGATGTTCCTGAGGGAGATAGCTAGATTCCAAGATGAAGTTGTCAGCAGCCAATTGTGAAGGTAGAACCCTCCCCCCTAGATATTCCTTTTTTGCAGCTGAGCTGCTGCAACCCACAAACAGCTTGGAAGTAATTTTATACAAATTTCTGAAGGTAAAACCTGTTTTACCTGTGGAAACTCCACAGTATATGTACAAAAAGATGGGTGGTGACAAAACAGTGCATACTTGTATGTGCGCCAAGTGTAGGCATTCTTAAGGGTGCAGTTTGGGCAAAACAAGGTGGAGATACAATAATCAGGAGTACATATGCAGAATGTATGCACACATTTACACCTGCTCTGATACAGGTACAAATGTGTGTGCGCTACAGGGACTGGTTCTAGGACCCTATTTCATAAAAGATGCAAAGAGGTGTATTTTCAAAGGACTTAGACTTACAAAGTGTCTATAATTTTTAGCTATAAAGTTTTACTTCAGATATGCTGCATTATTTCCCTCTCTTTTCCTATCAGCCACATGAAGGAATTTCTGGCTGGACACAAACTCTGATGATGTCTCATGTTGCTAAGGCAACTGGCAACTCAGCTACCTGGTACATCTTGTTACAAAAGTAATTTACTAAAAAGAGGAATGACAAGGACACCAATTGCAAGCTTCCAGCACATATGAAAGTCCCAATTACATGTCTCCAACACATATGGAGCACCTATGATTGGTCCAGGGTAGAGAGGTGAATGCTCACCACTGCCTATAAAACCACGGTGCAGACAAACTCTGAAAAACTAGGCATGCTTGGAAAGAGTTTCAGATCCGTCCAGTGGCCTATGGTTTTTCCCAAAGGGGTTTGCTCTCCCCCCTTCGTAGAAACTAATTCTCTGTATCTAAGAATCTTTCTTTCATTTATTCTTTCTTTCTCTGTGTTCTGTGACCTTTGTATGAGGAACAACCTCTTCCTTTTTCTCTTCTTTATATAATTAGTCTAATTACGTATAATTACCAGAGGTACTGATGTTAGATTTTGTAAGTTTGTTATAACTTGAAACTGATGTCTGATGCTGTACTGGTGGGTGAGTAATTAAAAGACTTTTCTCTCTGATTCCTGTACAACTTTTTTCTATAATATTTTATCAAATTCGTAAATTGTTTACAGAATAGTGAATCAAATGCACAGCCTAGTACAAAAGTTACATAGAAACCTATGAAGCTTTGTAAGTCTAAGTTCTTTGAAAATGAGCCCCATAGTAAACTTTGGAACTTCGTAAATCTTTGAAATAAGCCCAAACGGCAACTATATTGCTTCTGTAAAATAGGCACCTTTTGGACTTCTTTCAGTGTGCTGTTTGGTGGAAATACTGGCTGCTGAAGAAAGAGGGAAAATACTTTGTATTGTTAATAGCTGGCTTGCAGAATGAAAATTCTGCCTGCGAATATAGCCCATCTCCTTTGTTCAAGCAGGGGGGCATGTAAGGTGTGTTCAATCTGAAGTTTCCTTTGAAAAGAATGAGATGAAAGTCTGAGTTTCAGGGTAGAACATAATCTTGTAGTATTTTTAGGAATGAGGTACTATATAGAACGTAATCCCTATTCATTTCCTGTTTTGGAACAGGTTCTAGTCCACTGGCTTATGCAAGAAGTAAAACTTTTGTATGATGTTGACCAATCTTTAGGAAGGAACTGACAGAAACCTGAGATGGTAGTCAAATTTTACAATGTTGGGTACTCGAAAACTGTTATCTTCTGCCATTCCTGAAGAACTACACCCAACCCCCTACAGGCAGGGCAGAATGGTATTGATAAAGGATCTGGCAGTATTCAGACAATGCAGTCAAAAGGAAGGTGGCTGTTTAGGTTAAACAGCAGCAATTTGCTTTGGCAGCCTTTTGGCATGGCCTAGCATAATGCTGACACTGGGCATGTTGTGCTTGCCTATAGAAGGGTAGAAAACTTTTCTTATGCTGGGTTGCGGTTGTGTCATC